>NC_134136.1:104787961-105091840 GCF_040939455.1 Microcebus murinus
CCTGGAAGGTCTTAGGAAGTGAAGCACAAAGGCCTAATGGGTATGGCTTCAGGTCTGCAGGGAGAGGAGTCTTGACAAAACCAGAGTCCTGGTGAGGATCCTGAGTGCTGATGAGAGGACCTAA
This sequence comes from Microcebus murinus, assembly GCF_040939455.1. Classification (NCBI taxonomy): domain Eukaryota; kingdom Metazoa; phylum Chordata; class Mammalia; order Primates; family Cheirogaleidae; genus Microcebus; species Microcebus murinus. The sequence continues at coordinate 104,788,086 of NC_134136.1, forward strand.
CAGAGCCCCACCCCTGCGGTCAAGGCTGAGGGGCTCGGGCGGGGCAGCCATGTGTGGCGGGCGGAGATTCCCTGCGTAGGACTGACAGAGCTGAGGGTTTTGTTTGGAGGCTGGTGGACTCGGGTCAGTAGGGTGAGGAGTCCAAGCTCTGCTGGATATCAAGGTAAGGACCCTGAGTGAGGACTTAGGGACCACCGACTCCAAAACAGTGGGGTCCCCACAGCGTCCCATCCCCCACAGCGTCCCGTCCCCCACAGCGTCTGGCCCGCGCTATCCACGCTCTAAGACCCCCGGTGGCCGCGGCCGGATGTGGCCAACCTCACTTCCGCTGTGAAGACTAGAACCGCTTCGTGAGGAGAAGCGGCGTCCGGTGAGCTGAGGGTGAATTCCCAGGACTGATCTGTAGTGAAGGTGAGGCCCCCAAGTGTGAACTGAGGGGACCATCCCTCACCCCTAACTAAGGGGCTCCACTAAGTCCTGCCCTGCACCTGGCTCTGAGAAGCACCGTGCCAAAGCTATAATACTGAGGAACAGCATTTTCATCTGGCGGGCCTAAGGGGGAGGAGGGCTTTTGTCTAAAGAGGACAGTCCCATTCACAGGGGGAGGAGTCTTGGTCTTAAAAGGAGTAAATTTAGTGCCCTCAGTGCTGATGAGTGAATGTTTCCTCAGATAGAGTGCCACACAGAGCAGTGTCCCTACTTTCAGATCTGGGAGCCCCCAGGCAAGGTAACCAGATGCGGAGTATCCCGATTGCCTCTTTTGTGCCTCAGGGAGATGAAGCCTTTGGTCTGAGGCTTGTGGACCTCAGGTCGGTAGAGGGACGAGTCCTAAATCCTACTAGGAGTCAAGGCTAAAAGCTCTGTGTGAAAGGAGAAGACCCTTGAACCCAGAGGGAGTCCACACTGCCAGCCCTGCTGTCACCCAGTCAGTCCCAGGCAGTGTGGAAAAGCTTTAGCCTCAGGTATGCTATAACTTCCTCCACTGGCTTCCCAGAAGATGGGGACTCATTAAAAAACAGCCCAGTGGGTTCTTAGAGTGGTGCTCTCAAAGAAACCCACAGAGGTGGCTTTCTAAATGCCAAGGTGGGCTCTCCCTGCTGAAGGTGCTCACAGGATCCCATTCTCCCTCCTCCAGGTACACCAACCACCTACTCTCCTGCCCACACTTCCACCTGCTGTCCCCAGCCAAAGCCATCATGCCTCGTGGTCAGAAGAGTAAGCTGCGTGCCCGTGAGAAACGCCGCAAGGCCCGAGGTGAGACCCAGGGTCTCGATGATGCTCAGGCCACTGCAGCAGAGAAAGGAGAGTCACCCTCCACTTCCTCTCCTGTTTTGGGGAATACTGCCTCCAGCTCCTCTGCTGCTGGCAGTTCCCAGAAACCTCAGAGAGCTCCACCCACCTCTGCTGCTGCTGCTGCAGGTGCTTCATGCACAACATCTGATAGAGGTGCCAAGAGCCAAGGTCAGGAAAATGCAGGTTCCTCTGAGGCTTCATCCTCCACTGAGGGCTCACATGATGATGCTTTAACCAGAAAGGTGGGAATGTTAATGCACTTCCTACTGGAGAAGTATAAAAAGAAAGAGCCCATTAAGAAGGCAGAAATGCTGAAGGCTGTCAACAAGAGGTACAAGAAGCACTTTCCTGAGATCCTCAAGAGAGCCTCTGAGCGCCTGGAGCTGGTCTTTGGCCTTGACCTAAAGGAAGTCAACCCCAACGGTCAGTGCTACACCCTTGTCAGCAAGCTAGACCTCAACGATGATGGAAGTCTGTGCGATGACTGGGAATTTCCCAAGAATGGGCTTTTGATGCCTCTTCTGGCTGTGATCTTCTTAAATGGCAACTCTGCCACTGAGGAAGAGATCTGGGAATTCCTTAATGTTTTGGGGGTCTATGATGGGAAGACGCACTTAATCTTTGGGGAGCCCCGAAAGCTCATCACCCAAGAGCTGGTGCAGGATAAATATCTGGTGTATCAGCAGGTGGCTAACAGTGATCCTCCATGCTATGAATTCCTGTGGGGTCCCAGAGCCCATGCTGAAACCAGCAAGATGAAAGTCCTAGAGTTTTTGGCCAAGGTCAATGATACCATCCCCAGTGCCTTCCCATTCCATTATGAGGAGGCTTTGAGAGATGAGGAAGAGAGAGCCCGAGGCAGAGCTGCAGCCAGGCCTGGCACTTCTGCAGGGGCTAGTGCACATCCTAGGGCTACAGCCAGCAGCTCCTCCCACCCCTAGTCATGTCTAAGACAGCTTCTCTGCTTTGTTTTTGAGGCTAGCTGCCAAACTTTTATATAGTGAAAGTTTGAGATGGGGCTGGAAAGCACATACTATATATCTTCTTTGTGTTTTTGTTGTACATGAGTATCTTTCAAATGTTCTCTTTTTAATAGAATGCTTATTTAGATTCAGAATCTATGTTTATGAATGACATGGATCATACATTTATTGCTGTTATCAGATTTAAGAGTAAGAGTGTCAGTATTCTGTGATACATTTTAAAAATCTTTGAATCTTTTAGGGTTCAAGAACAAGAAAACATGGCTCTGGCATGGGGATTTTCTTGGAAATGTGTGTAAGACCCTTGCAAAACATAATTGAGGTGTTAAAATAGAGGAAAAGAAAGCAAAACATAGTCAACTTTTGGTTTGCCTCATTTACTTTTGTCTTTCTTTTTGTAAAATTCAATGATATATATGTGGTTTTCCTTAACCTATTTAAGAATGCAATAACATTAAATAGCAATAAATTATATTCCTTGCTCAGTGGCTCATTTATTCCTATCATTAACTGAGTATCTGTTCTTTGGAAGGCTCTGTGCTAGTAGTGATGGTGCTAAGATAAAGAAGACCCCCTTTCCCTGTCCATAGATTTTTAGAGTCTAAGGGTAGTTATTATAAAGCAAGATGGTGTGATACACTCTAACACAGGCATCCTCAAACTACGGCCCACAGGCCACATGCTGCCCACTAAGGACATTTATCCAGCCCGCCAGGTGTTTTTGCCATTGCTACCTGTCCTGCTTAGCAGCCGATTCGTCCTGGGCCCACAGTGCACACTCTCCAACGATCTGAGGGACAGTGAACTGGCCCCCTGTTTAAAAAGTTTGAGGACCCCTGCTCTAACATGTACAGAACAAGTAATAAGAAAGGAGTTAGGCTGCTGGGAGGAGGTCCAGGTGAGAAAAGTCAAGTGTAAATTCCCTGAGCCAAGCCACTTTGTGATGTAGGACACGTAAATCCCTTATTGCAAGGTCATTTTAAGTTAGCGCCATGGTGGGGTAGGTGAGGTTGTGATCATCCTGAGCAGGTATCAAACCTTCAGATGGCAAGTCTTATAGTTGAGAGACTAAGTCTGGAATGGAAAACCGTCCTTAACTTTGGGATCATGAGTAAAGCAGAGGGGATTTCTACCTGGAGAAGCAATGGAAGAATACAGCACTCTTGTCCCAGTGCAGTTGAGCACAGTACGCACACTAAATTTTTTATGCATATTGTCTCCAGAGAGTTTCTGAGACATAAGGATGATACTCCCTTGAGGTGAGATGCCAAGAAGCCACTGGGGTGGCACTCTTTGCCCTCACCTGGTAGAGCCATGAGCCTGTTCCACTAATTAGGCTACTTTGTTTATGTTGGCAAAACTCCACAATAAGGCTGGATTTTGTTGGTAGTGAAATAAGTGAAAATAACGATGCTTTTCTTGGGAAGGCTTCTGAGATGGAGGGGAATTGTTAGTTCTTGATGTGAATTCTACAAGCTTTGGGTTAAATTCTGGTGAAGTCCCTGCCCACAGATTAAATAACATATTCTCTAGTGGGGAAAATTTACTTAGCAGCATTTTAGCTTATTTGGTTTTCTTTGTCCTAGAGCATTGCATGTTCTCTTACATCTCTTGGAAAAAACCAAAAAATTCCCAGAGATGAGAGTTGTGTCTTCTGGTGTGAATGTAATCATAGTAATAACTGCCATTCATTAAAGAACCAGTATTTACCAGTCACTTGACCAGGTGCTTTACATATATTACATATGTTTCAAGAGTCCTACAAGATGGAGCTTATCAAACTCACTTGGTAGATGAAAAACTTGCAGTATTCTCAAGCTCACATGGGTGGTAAGTGACAGGGCTGGGACTAGCCTCCTGATCTGAATTCCTCTAGCACCCACACTGTTCTACCCTCTTAACCTGAGGCCAACCTCTGTCTCCTAATTGTTCTCACTACTCCACAATTTCTCTCAAGTGATAAGAAGTACCTTGTGGCCAAAACACTAAAAGCAGGTCTAAAGAAGGAAGGTAAAAATGAGAATCAAACTCAATTTGGGACTGTCTGTGGGGTTCCTTGGCCTGGGGTCCTCCTGTCTCTAGCACCAGATTCCTCCAGACCTGACACTACTGCCCTGGTCCCTGCACATGGGTCCTGTCCCAGCACCTTCCCACATCACAGGGCCCTTCTGAGTCTTCCCCAGTGCATCTTCCTGTGCAAACTGGAACTGACCTGCTGGCCCACTCATCACTGTGTCCTTCTCTAGAGCCTGCAGCTGCTCCTGGAGTAACAGACAGCCCAGGCTCACCTGCCTTCTCCCTGACATAGAGGGTTCCAGCTGCCTGGAGTTCCTGTCCCTCACTGTGGGCTCCCTCTGTCAGCAACAGCCCCTTCTGTGTAATTGTTCACTTCAGATAGTGAACTTTAGACACCTATTGGTTGCCTACACCATACTGTCAAAGTGTTTTCAAATCTGCTGGTGAGTAGAGTTTGACTTGGCAGAGAATCTAGTGATTCTTAGTTTATAATCCTGAGGCTGGAGTGAAGGTTTTTTAAAACCATACTGATATTGACAGTTGGATTTTAATGAAGTTTTTTATTTGAGACTGGCCACTGAACACATAGACCAAGGAGTGAGCATACCTAGGTGGTCAACAACCAAAGCCTCCCTCCTAAGAGGTAGATGAAGAAGGACAGAGGAAATCATTGCGTAAGCTAACATTTACTGAGGCTGAATCCCTAAAAATCCTTCTTGGAGTCCCTCTCAGACATTGAAAATGATTCCTTAGCAGACATGCTAGCTTTGAATAAAAAGGAAAAAAATAATTTACTATCCTTCCATTACTCTTGTCTGTACCTGGCCCAGAGGAAAATGCTGTTTTTTTTTTTTTTTTCAGTGTGCTTAATTGCACCCGTCCAGGTGTTCAGATGGTGTGTGGCTATGATTTTGACCATGCACCAAAAAATAGGAGAAAATTCTCAGCCTACTGAAATTATGCAAGTTTATTGTAAGGGGTCATGCAAATAGGTGTTATTGAGTAACAAAGGTTGAACCGTCCTTGTAGAGATTTATAGGGTCATTTTAAAAATTAGCTATGACCCTGTGTTTCAAAACATCTGTCGCATATTAAGCACTAGAAAAATTTGGCAAATTTCAAGGCAAATTTGGCCTTCTTAGAAACTCATCCAAGAAATGAAGAGGTTTGTTGTCCTAACAAATTGTAATAGTTGCCCTTTACCTACACCTACTATATAACAGTTTTTCTAGAGAGGGGCAAGTGCTCATCCACATGATGCCTTGCTCTCCTTCCTGGGCTCATGGGGAGACTACATTCCCAATCTGCTAATTTACTTGTAGTTAGGAAGGATCATGTAGCTAACTATTGCCACTGAAATATTAATATTAATACAATCATGTTTGTCACTTCCAAGCCAAGGCACATGAGAGCCAGACTGCCTCCTCCATTTAGCAGCAAACACTGGGAGCCCATGTTGAGGTCAGGAGCCACTTGATGGAAGCAGATTGGATCCCTGGGTCACTCGACAGCAGAGAACTTCTCCCAACCCACATCAGATTTTATGTGCACAAAAAATAAACTTTTGTTGTGCTAAGCCATTAAGACTTCAGATTTTTTTCTGTTACTTCAGTTAGAAGTTACTTTATCTGGGTAATACACAACTATTATTACTATTGTTAGGCCTATTGAGATATTTTAATGACAAAATTTTAATAGTAGTATATATATTCTTGTTGTAAAAAACTTTAATACTGGTAAATCACAATTACCCCCTCCCAACATTTCTCCAAAATCCAGCCCTTTTTTCAAAAGTAACCACAATTAACAACCTGGCATGTGTCATATTAAAGCTGATTCAAGGCTTTTTTATACATAGATATTCCATAAGAATATACTGAGTTTCTAATACACATGAGTAACAATGTACATATTGTTTTGCCACTTGCTCTTGTCATTAGTGAAGTGAATGCAGGATCTTTCCATAACAGCACATATAGATCCACCTCATTTTTAAACCACTTCCCACAATTCTTAACCATTCTCCTCCTGATAGATTTATAAGTTGTTTTGCACTTGTTATTATAATCAACAGAACTGAAGTTAACACCTTTAAACATGAGTTTTTGGGTAAATGTGCATGGTTTCTTATAGGAAAGACATAGCAAAGCAGAAATTGGGTTAAAATAGCAAAAGTATGATTGTAATTTTTTATAAATATTGCTAAAATTCATCACAAAATGTTCTACCAATTCCTATTACCACAAATTAAAGTATGTAGATACCCTGAACCCTCATAGCCATATTATTTTACCAATTTTAAATTTTGATTAAACTTTCAGGTGAAAATATTATCTCACTGTTATTGTAATTTGTGTTTCCTTGTTTTCTAATTAGGCTGAGCAGAAAACTAACTTGATCTCTTGCCTTTATAAAGCAAGATTTCTGTAGCAATGTCTTCAATACCATAATTACTTTGGGCATTCCTTGAAATTCCGAAATGTTGGTAAAACATATCCCTTTACTTTCAGAGGCAAGGATTTAGTCAGAATGACCAGGTGGCAGGAAATGGTTCCAGACAGGACACTTTCAGTTACTGAGGAGCATCAGGAGGATTTGAGGAAGAGGGAAAGCAATTTCCAAAGTCTGTAAGAGAGACCACATGCTAAATCTAGTTCACAGAGCCCAGGGCAGCTGGCAGTAAAGGTCCTGGATCTAGAGTTCAGCATAAGGTAGAGAAGTAACAGAAGGAGAGAAGGTAGACAATCTCGTGGAGGGCCTGGACAACTTACATGAATTGCTTTGGGAGATCTCGGAATAATTGTTACCAGCCTGAAGTTGTAGGGTGATTTGAATGAGCAGAACTATTGAATGAAATGATCAGAGATATACCAGACATCCCACACTGCCTTAGAATTCTCCTCAACCTACTGTCAGGAAGAGTAGAGCTAACTCCCCTCTGTCACCCAGTAATGCTACCGATGGCTCCTAGGAAATGTGTAAGTCTTGACTGTCCAATACCTCCTTTCCATGGTACCAGAGCTGACAGCTGTCTTGGTGCCTGCTTGAGACTGGTATGTCTTCTCCTATGGACAGGGGACTCTTCCCACTGAGGTTGAGTCTATGTGAATGTGTGGGGTTAGTGAGTGATGACAGACATTCACTAGTAATGTGACAAAGTTGTGATGGGCCAGGAGTATCAATGACCAGTGCAAGGGGGAGTGCAGCTGCAAGTAAGGGGGACCTAAAGAGGAGATAAGCTGATGCTGTTTACTTCAGTGACTCTACAGAGGCTAGGGGTGAACATGTCTTCTAAAACAATCCAGATGATATCTTCAGCTCTGACTGCCTCCCATAGTCCCTGAATTCTTGGCATACCTGAGAGTGGCTGCCCGCTGGCTGTATTAGCCATCCTATGTTGCCACCAGATACTGCCTGGGGTAGGGCATTGGCCCAAGGTTCAGACATTTGCAGAGTGAATGGTGAGCTGATGGAGATGGTGCACTACCTTGTTAAACTGATGGCGGCTGGTGGAGATGTGTGTTGTCCAATGCAGGAAGCATCAATTTCCATTCTGTTGCCAACATCTCAAACTCCAAGATGAGGGTGTTAGGGCCTAGGAAGAAGATGTGCACAATCACACTCTCAGTGATAGTTTCTCATGAGAATTCTCAAGTTAGGCGAGCATTTGAGCAGTTGTGGCACTTTGGGATTCTTCTACGGAGGCATAAGACTCTACCAGGGGGCAGGCTCCCTGTTTGGGTACTTTGATTGGTTCACTCATTCATTAAGCATTTATTAAACATATTCTGAGGGAAACTCTAAATAAACAAAAGAAAAGGAAATCACAAGGCAGTTGATTCAGGCTGTGGTAAGGAGGAGACAGATTTGAATTTGGGGAAGTTAGGAACTATATGAAAGGGTAGGGGCAAGTCTGTAATGATCGAATCCTGAAGGTTGTATAACTAGGTAGAAGCTATTCCTCTTAGCTGAGATTTAGGATAAAGGAGGAAGAAAGTTTGGTGGTGATTTGAGTTGCTGGCTGTCTAGGTGATATAGAAAGTATGAATTTGGCTATCAGGAAAGGGACCTGGGCTGGAAATTAGGTTTGGCTGTGTCATGAGAGATCATGTAAGGCCATAGGTTGAAGTAAAATCAAGTGTTGTGCATAGAATGGCCTATATTCTATAGGATGGCATCTCTTCTGCAAGTACACTACTGCACAGACATCTGTCTCATGTGGATTCCATTCTTCCCAATACACTATATTTCAATGTTACTCCTTGGCTTTCCAGCACTATGGAAACGTGGGCCCCAACTCCTGCATCTACAGCAGACTTTGCCATCCCATCTCTTGTTTCCAAGCCCCTCATTGCCCACCCCATTCCTACCTGGACACATGTAGGCACATACTGTCCTCCTACCTGCTCATCTATTCTCTATTTTCAGCCCAGGGCTGGCTACCCTCTCTTCAAGTCATCATCCTTGTTAGTAATTTGCACAGGTTTTGCCTTCCTGCTGACTCAATCGCTGTCTCCTCTCCTTTTCTAGCCCCATTTCAAACTCTCCTATGGGAAAGAGACCTCTGCTATTCCTTTTACCTGGTAGCTTTTTAATATGTAAGAACATGGTGGGTTTTGTTTGCCTTGTTATCCATGTTTCCTTCTTTTGAAAAATCTCATTTCACATTTATGTGCATGATTTCTCAACAAGTGCAGAGGGCTTGGCTGGCTTCATTTTCATCTGTTGTCTCTGCTCCTCAACATGGCACACAATCCCCTTAACTGATGCTCACATTGTTCAATCTCAACCAAATCTACTACAGATGTGCAGCTTAACTCTCTTTAATATCAGAAGTTGAACGGGTTTTTTACATGAATTCCTGCTTCAAGAAACAGAGAAGGATAATTTGTGTCTGGAATTCACAGTACCACTTCTAGTCACATTGCATTCACACTTTAAATGATGAGTACATTTTTCCTAAATGCCTGGTATGTATGGGCTCATCTTATCACCAGGGTTTCAAGTACTAAGAGAAAAAAGCTAGCCCTATCCACTGGGACTCAGAAGAGTTAGACAAATACAAGAGTATACTTCCATTTCTCCCCTCTCACCCACTGGGCTATTATCATACATTATTCTTCAACATATGTTAGCACCAGAATAGATTACTATTATTTTCACTTTAAAACATCAAGTATTTTTAAATACATTTAAATAATAAAGATGCATGTGTGTGTGTGTGTGTAACCATCAAGTTACCATTTCTGGTGCTCTTTGTTCCTTTGTGTAGATCCAGATTTTTGTCTGGTACCAATTTCCTTCTTCTTGGAATACTTTTTTTTTTTTTTTAACATTTTTTTGTAGTGGACATGTTGGTTATCAATTCTCTCAGGTTTTGTATTTTTGAAAAACTCTTTATTTCACCTTTGTTTCTGAAAGATATATTCACAGGGTATAGAATTCTAAGTTAACAGTTACTTTTTTTCTTTCAGTACTTTAGAAGTACTAACACTACTATCTTCTGGTTTAGATTGCTTTTGAAGAAAAATCTGCTGTCATCTTTATCTTTGTTCCTTTGGAAGTAAAGTGTCTTTTATCTCTGTTTACTTTCAAGAGTTTCTCTTTATCACTCCTTCTAGACAATTTGATTACAATGTGCCTTCATGTTGTTTTCTTCATGTCTCTTGTGTTTTGGGGGGTTCTTTTAGCATCTTGGATCTGTGGGTTTGTAGTTCTCACCCAATTTGTGTTAAACATAGGGCTAACTGCTTTTGCTCCTATCTCCCAGAGATCACTGTGGTTCCTGCTGGATGTCCAATGTCTTGAGCACCGTGTTTCATATATTTTGCCTGTTTTGTTGTTGTTGTTTCCAGCAGGAAGGTAAAACTGGTCCCTGTTATTCTGTCTTGGTTGCAAGCAGAAGCCCTTCCAGATGAACTTCTTTTCTTCAGGACATCTCATGCCTTTAATGAGATAAAGTACATTGTTAAACATTACAAATGGAGTGTCTGTGTTGGGCATGGGGAAGGTGGGAAATTTAGAACGATATTCTAAAGATTTATCAATGCTATTTAATAATTATTGTTTTAAATATGTCCCTTCTTTTTTATTTTTTATTTTATTTTATTTCCTTTTTTTTCCTTTCTTTTTTTATTCTATTGCCATCTCGGCAGTTCAGGCCCTTGTTGCCTGAACTGCTACAATATTTTTCCTCCTGGTTTTCATATTTCCAGTGTGTCTCTCTCTAATTTATCACACCAGATGGCAAACAGAAGGAAGGCTAACATCACTAAATTGGAGACTGGCTATGAAACAGACATTGACTTAGCTACTTAAGGCTCCCAGGGTAAGGATATGAAAGGAACTTGCCAGGGAAGAGCTCAGTGGCCTATTGTGTTTACTTATTTCATATCCAAATGGCCTCTTACATCCACCCATTTCTCAATCTGTAAAATGTTTGTCAAGTTTTAGAGGTAGAAGGAAACAACTAAGTTTTTTCCTCTTTTGATTTTGCTATTTTTCTGTTCCTTTTCTACCATGCTGAACTGTGGGTCAAGCCATTGAGGTAAAAGTATAAAAAATGTAAAAAGTACTATCTCACCCCAGGTTTCTGCTAAACTTGTTTGTCCATTAATGTTCTACAATAATGCTACATAATAAACTACCCCAAAACTCAAAGGCATCCAACAAAAAACATTTATTCTCATAGTCACAACTCTATGAGGTTTTTGGACAACTCTGCTTCAAGCTGTGAGACTGAAGGTTTGACATAGCTCTATTGCACATGTGTTTGTTCAGAGGCCAAAACTGAAGGAATAGCAACTGCCTGAGAAGATCACAGGAGCCCAAGAAGGCTGAGCCAAATAGTGCAAGTACATGCCAAGGCTCTGCTCACCTCATAACCACTAACACTCTATTGGGCGGTATAAGATACGAATGACAAACACCAAATCAGGAGGACAGTTAAAATGTTTCATCTGATTTAGTAATGTTTTATTTCTTAATCTAGGTAGTAGATACATGGCTGTTCATTATTTTAGTCTCTGTAACTTTTTATATGTTCAAATTATTTCATAATAAATTTTTTGAAAGAAAGGAAAAAAACCCCACTCTATTGGCCAAAGTAAACCACATGGCCAAGTCTAATCTCAAAGTGACAGGGAAGTACATGCTGCCCATCATGAAGCCATAGAATAGGTGTATATATGTAATGTGATTTCAGGGAAGTGACAGATTGAGACCAATTATTCGCCTGATTGTATCACTCGATTTCATTCCATCTTCTCCATTCCACTGCCAATGCCTTGGTTTGTTCCTCTTAATTTCTCTCCAAATTAGTGAATAACCTCAACTATTCTCTGTGATTTCATACTTGTTCCAATCCAATGCATTCTTCACATACTTTAGAATAATGTTTATACAACACAAATTGTGTTAGATTATTACTCTCATGCTTAAAATCTTCAACTCTGAATCATAACAAAATATCTACTTCTCTGCATATCATATAATACCACCCTTGTCCTGGCTACAGTTTCCTTTCCACAACTCTGAACCCACACTTCATCTGGTCATAATAAAATCCTTCCCATTTTCTGAACAAATTTGAGAAAGAACTCTCCACTTGGAAGATCATACCATTAGTGCCTAAAAATGTCTAACATGTAGTTGATGCTAAAAATAAACAGTTGGTAAAATAACTGTAAAAGACATTAATCCTGGAAATACCATTTCCCAGATTACTAGATTTTGCTAACCTAATTAATTAATTTATGTAAGAAATTATTTGAACACCTTAGCTTTTGAGCTTATTCTGAAACCCTGGAAAAATGTCATTTTTCTTATGTGGACTTTGCTATACATCATAGCTTTTCTCATGTATTTTTATTTTGTTTCTAAGTCTTGCACAATCTATACTTAGGTTACTATCCTGAAAAATGTCATCTCAGATGACCTGTTAAATTAGAATAAATTTAAAGAAAAAGAAATGGACGTTTCTCTTATGACATCATGGTGAATATCTCTATCTTTGGGAAGAAAATGTTTAACAACCCTCAAAAAAACCATTATTGAGATCCAACTATACATTAGGGAGTTTATAAGAATGAAAAGAAACCAGTACAATGTACATATGTGGCTTAACATATGTGGTAGAGTGGAAAGAACATTCGTTTTGGACACAATTAGTCTAAAATCTATATACCAACTTTTCCACTTTGATTTATTTAATAGTCGGCAAGTATCTGCTATATGTTAATCAATATACTAGTGGATACTAAGGTGGACAAAACACACATACTCTTACATTTCAGTAAGAAAGTATGGTAGAAATTATTATCTGCCAATATTTGTTTTCTTGACTTTTCAGCAAATAGGAATATTGCACTTTCCTTCCCCCTTTAAAGATAGATTTCTGCCATGTTACTTACTTGCTTTGTCCAGATGAAATATGTGTATGTGTAACTTCCATGAGGAGGCATTTAGTTTCCAGTGCTCAACTCTTCAGCCCTCACTTTCTTCACACTGGCAATCATGGTAATACATGTTGAGATAACAATGCCGTAAGCTGTTGGAACTTTTATCACCATGGATCCCTGAGTAACTACCATGAGCAGGAAATGCCCTCTTGCTGATCTTCTTTGAACATGTAGTATGAGGGAAAAATTTTTTATTTTACACCTCTAATATTTGAGGGATGCTCGTTATGGCAGCACAACCTAGACTAACCTGACAGATACAATGGGCATAAAGTAAGTAAGACAAGTAGATGCTTGTAACAAAAGGCAGGGTGGACACAAGGTGGGCACAGGGTGCCATTGAAATTAAAGACAGAGGAATGATTATTGTGTGGCAGGTAAAAGACTTTTTTGAGGAAATGATGTTAAAATGTGTGATGAATGATGTAATAGTTAACCAAGTAAATAATGTTAAATGGGGAAGAGTTGCCTAACTTCTAAGGCTGGGAATTAAATGATCTAACATATTCAATGTTCCCTACAGATCACTGGCCCTATAGTAAAAGCTTAATAAATACTAGTTCTTTTTTCTCATAATCTCCCAATTGATTCCTGCTAAAATACATCTTTGCCATTCACTAAACATGAGCTAGACTTCTGTCCATCCTTCTCAATCTCTTCTAGTAGCCACCTTAGCCTTGGATCAGAAGACAATGCTATAGCTTTCAATTGCCTGCAGAAGAACAACTCACTTCTACCAATAGCTGAAAACTGGCTTTAAAGAACCTTACACAGCAAAGGAAACAATCAATAAACTGAAGAGACAACCAACCCACAGAATGGGAGAAAATATTTGCAAACTCCCAACTAATGAGGGACTAATAACTAAAATATACAAGGAGCTCCAACAATTCACTAGGAAAAAAATCAATCTGATTTAAAAATAGGCAAAGGGTCTGAATAAATATTTCTCAAAAGACGAGATATAAATGGCCAACTGGTATATGAAAAAAAAATGCTCAACATCACTAGTCATCAGAGAAATGCAAATCAAAACTGCAATGACATATCATCTCATTCCAGTTTAAATGGCTTTTATTGAAAAGACAGGCAATAACGAATGCTGGCGAGACTGTAGAGAAAGAGAAACTCTTGTACACTGTTGGTGGGAATGCAAACTAGTGCAACCACTGTGTAAAATAGTGTAGACCTTCCTTTAAAAAGCTGAAAATAGAACTACCATATGACTCAGCAATCCCATCGCTGGGTATATATCCAAAGAATGGGAAATCAGTATATTGAAAAGTATCTTCATTCCCATGCTTACTGCAGCACTATTCACAACAGCTGAGATTTGGAATCAACTTAAGTGTCCATCACTGGATGAATGCATATAGAAATTGTGGTACATCTACACAATGGACTACTATATAGCCACAAAAAGAAAGAAATCCTGCCATTTGCAATAGTATGGATACAACCGGAAAACATTATGTTAAGTGAAATAAGCCAAGCACAGAAAGACAAATCTCACATGTTCTTACTCATATGAGGGAGCTAAATATTTTTTAAAAATGATCGCATGGAGACAAAGAGTAGAATGACGGTTACCAGAAGCTGGGAAGGGTACTGGGGAAGGAGGGATAAAGTGGGGATGGTTAATGGGTACAAAAATATAGTTAGATAGAATGAACAATATTTGGTAGCACAACAAAGTGACTATAGTCAACAATAAGTTAGGGTATAATTTAAAATAACTAAAAGAGTGGAATTGGAATGTTTCTAAAACAAAGAGATGATAAATGCCTGAGGTACCCCTATTACCCTGACTTGATTAATTCACATTGTATGCCTGTATCAAAACATCACACGTATCATATAAAGATATGCAACTATTATGTGCCCATAATAATATAACAAAAAACAAAATAAAACAAAAAAATAAAAATGTATGCCTACATCTAAAACTAGTATTTAAAATCATTATGTAAATCAGGGTAATTACCATATTCATCAACACAATTTATATATATCAAAACATCATATTGTAACTCATAAATATATACAATTATTATGTGTCAACTAAAAACAAAATAAAATGTATTAAAAATGAAAAATAGTGGGATTGCTGGATTATATGCTAGTTCTATTTTTATTTATTTATTTATTTTAGAATATTACAAAGATACAAATGTTTAGATTACATATATTGCTTTTGCTCCACCCAAGTCAAAGCTACAAGTGTGTCCATCTCCCAGATGATGCACACCGCACCCATTAAGTGTGAATGTACCCATCCCCTCATTCCAGCTCCTACCTGCCCAACATCCAGTGAATGGTACTATCATATGTGCATGCAAGGGTTGATCAGTTAGTACCAATTTTATGATGAGTACATGTGGTGCTTGTTTTTCCATTCTTGTGAAACTTCACTTCAGAGAATAGCCTCCAGCTCCATCCAGGGTAATACAAGATCACCATTGTTTTTTGTGGCTGAGTAGAACTCCATGCTATACATATACCACATTTTATTCATCCACTCATGTACTGATGGGCTCTTGGGTTGTTTCCACATCTTTACAACTGTGAATTGTGCTGCTATAAACATTCGAGTGCAGGTATCTTTTTTATAGAATGTCTTTTGTTCTTTTGGGTAGATGCCCAGTAATGGGATTGCTAGATCAAATGGTAGTTCTACTTTTAGCTCTTTCAGGTATCTCCATACTACTTTCCATAGAGGCTGTACTAGTTTACAGTCCCACCAGCAGTGTGTGAGTGTTCCTATCTCTCCGCACCCCTGCCAACATTTGTTATTTTGGGACTTTTTGATAAAAACCATTCTCACTGGAGTTAAGTGATAACTAATTGTGGTTCTGATTTGCATTTCCCTGATGATTAGTTCTATTTTTAATTTGTTATGGAAGTTCCATACTGTTTTCCATAAGAACTATACAAATTTACATTTCCGTAAATAGTGAGGGTTTCCTTTCCTCCACATCCTGTCCAACACTTGTTATTTTTTGTCTTTTTGATAATAGTTATTCTAACTGGAGTGAGGTGATATCTCATTGTAGTTATGATTGGAATACTATTCATCCATAAAAATGAAAAAAATTCTATCATTTGCGACAACATGGATGATCCTGGTGTACATTATTTTAAGTGAAATAAGCCAGACACAGAAAGACACATACTGCATGATCACATTTATATGTGGAATCTAAAAAGTTGGAGCTCATAGAAGTAGAGAGTTGAATAGTGGTTACCAGAGGCTAGCGAGGGGAGGGAGCTAGGAGATGGAAAGAGATCACTCCAGAGGTACAAAGTTACAGTTAAATAGGAGGAATAACTTCTGGTGTTCTATTGCACAGTAGGGTGACTATAGTTAACAATAATGTATTGTATATTTCAAAATAGATAGAAAATTCTTAACGTTCTCATTATGATAAATGTTGGCGGTGATAGATTTGCTAATTACCCTGATTTGATCATTACACAATGTATACAAGAATCCAAACATCACATTGTGCCCCATAAATATGTACAGTTATTATGTGTTGATTAAAACAAAATAAAACCTTAAAAATTATCAATATACTCATATTCCCTTATTTGCTTTTCCCAAAGTGTATGTACCATATGAAGAGTAGTCATGACTGTGGATTTGGATTCTGGTGGCAATTCATAGAATAGTGGCAACATAATGGATTAGCATATCAGAGACTGGCATTACAATGCTACCTTTGTGATTCAATTTTGAGCTTCATCTTCATGAACCCCCAACAGTGGTTTGGATGGTCCTCGAGATCTTTTCCTATTATTTTACTCTGAATTTGTGCCTGAGCACTTTGTATTCTTGGGGATATCATAGGAATCTTTCAGATTTCCAGGATTCTACTTAGAGAATGTTGAAATCAGGGAGTAGGCTGAATGTTGGGAGGATTTGGTTAGAAAGGGAAGGCATCATTTCTCAGTCTTACACAGCCAGATGGCAGTGTTGCTTCTTAAAAGATAGTCGTCAGAGGTTTGTAGGTTTGAAACTGGGTTTGGGGCTTGATCCCTAGCGTTTATTTTATTATTCTACTGAATCCAATCTACCCACACCTATTTCTTTTCAGCATGTCAATGGAGCAGCAACACAAGTCTGATTCTCTACTTTTTTCAAGTATCTTTATTCTTTCCCCCCTCTTTAAATATACCTCTGTTTCCCTAGGGAAATAATATTTGCCTAAAAGAAAGACTATAATGAAGAAAAATTTAAATATAGTTCCTGGCTGTCCTTCTTATGAAAAGACTCACTAACAGAAAAGCAATGGTAGTGTGTTTGCAAAAGATTCCATGGAAACTAATTTGAAACCTATAGCAAAAGAATACAAAAGGCAGTTTAGTCCAATCCATGTGACTGCAGGGTAATTAGTGAAATCCAGATTAATCAGAAACTTGCTAGGCAGCAGGGTGATTTGACTAACAGCCTGGGAAGGTACAAAATAACTGGGTAATGAAGTGGAACCAACTATAATGTGCAAGATTGCTCCCGGGATTGTACAGAAATCCATTATTTAGACAGATGCTGTATTTCGTGGGCAAGGGATCTTTAAAACTGGAAATACTGTATCTTCCCCATCTGATTCCACTTCATTCCCCCATTGACCAAGGATTGAAGGGCAGCATTAGAGAGGGGAATATTTTAGGAAACTCTTTTCAGGTCCAGTCTGGTAGCCATCATCAAAGGTGCAGGAAGTATCTTATTATTCTAGGGCCTTGTCACACATCATCTTATCTGATCATCATAAAACATAAACTCTGTCTTAAGTGGCAAGAACAGTTGTCACCCTCACTTTTTCATAGGTGATGAACTTGAAGCTCCAAGATGTGAAATGTTAGATTTGAATGCAGATACAGCATGTAAAGACAAGTTTTTTTTTCATTAGTGTTGCTTACGAGAGTTGCCAGGTACCCATATTCCTGCCGCAGCTGAAAATTCCTCTCTCTAATTTTGCTCAGGCAGAGTGCAAAACTCCATGCACACATTATTGGGAAAATCATCAGCTTCACGGATGACATGAGCATATTTTTGTCCAGGTGAAGTTCTCAGAGATAAGTGCAAACAGCATCCACTGCTTATTAAAAAATGAGAAGTTTCACTCTAATAGGAAGAGTTAGCCTTAGGCATGCAGGAAATAAGTGTCTACCTATGTGGCAAGATTCAGGAGGCATCCATATGGCTTTTTGCTCTGCCTTGATACAAATCCAAATAAACCTCTGTCCCTCTTATTGCCATTCTCCCATGTCTGAGAGTGTACACAGGACCAGAGGTAGATTGTACCATTCTTATAGCTCAGCATTGAGGTGCTAGACCAAATGGATGGAGTGTAATACTTGGCAAAAAGAGAGAACAAAGAAATAAAAAGCAGATTTTCTAGGTTTTGAGACTTGAAACATGAGTAGAGTCTAATTCAACTTCCCTGTGAGAAATCAGCAAGTAGGAAAAATCAACAGCAACAATCACAATAAAATTAATTCCTTAGGAATTTAAAGCAATATGCTAGGTGCTATGAAGAAAAGAAATAAAGAAAACATTGTCCTGCCCTCTAGGAGTTTGCAGCTTACTTTGAGAGATAATGTGTGTGTGTGTGTGTGTGTGTGTGTTTGTGTGTGTGTGTGTGTATAATATAGATTAGATATATTAGGTCATTAAATATGAAAGGTCCGATTTCAACTCAAAAGCATAGTTTATTATGTCTCAAACAAGAAGTAGTACAATTAATCAAAGTACGCATCTAAACTACAGACACAGTTCTGCCATCTTAATGGTAGCTTGTTTATGCCAGCATTGAAGAAGCCTGGAGAGCAAGTGGCAATGAAACAGTGAAAGGCGTTTCCCATAGCTTGTTGAGAAATGAATATTTTTCCTTTCAAGAAGTGGTCCAAAGCCTAGGAGAAGTGGTAGACAGTTGGTGCAAGGTCTGGTGAATAAGGTGGATGACAAAAAGTTTCTAAGTCCAGCTTCTGTAGTTTAAGTGACATATGGTTGAGCGTTGTCTTATAAGAGGATTGGCCTGCCTCTATTGACCAATCTCAGCTGCTTAATCACAAGCATCCTCATCATTTCATCCAATTGGTTGCAGTTGACATCCACTGTAATCAATTGACCAGGTTTCATGAAGCTGTAGTGGATGATACCAGCGCTGGACCACCAAACAGACACCATTAGATGTTTTTGATGAGTATTCAGTTTTGGACTGTTTTTCAGCATTTCATCTTTATCCAACCATTGTGCCAACCGATAGCAATGGTCAAAGAGAATCCATTTTTCATCACATGTAACAAAGTAGTGTAGAAATTTTTCACCTTTATGTCATGACAGCAAAGAAAGGGAAGCTTTGAGACCATTTCTTTTCTGACGCTGGTTTAATTCATACAGAACCCATCTATCCCATCTATCCAGTTTCTTTACCTTGCCGATTTGTTTCAAATGGTCCAATATTGTTGAAATAGTAGCACCAAACCTTGCTGCTAATTCATGCCTAGGTTGAGATGGATTCGCTTCGACTACAGCTTTCAACTCATTGTTATCCACCTTGGTCTCAGGTCTCCCTTGTGGCTCATTTTCAAGATTAAAATCAACAGAATGGAATTTCTCAAACCTTCATCATACTGTGCATTAGCCACATCCTTCCCAAACACTTGGTTGATATTTCGAGCTGTCTGTGCTGTATTGGTTCCACGGCAGAACTCATATTTGAAAATAACACGAATTTTTGACTTATCCATGGTTTCACAAAAAATTGCTCTGAAAAATTTGAAAGATAATCACAAGCTAAAACATACATTTAAAAGACTGATGATGTACCTTCACAATAAAAATAAAACAAGAAGTGTCAAAGTGAAATGTCAGAGATAGTAACTGTCAAACACTTTGTAAGGAAATTGGACATTTCATACTTAATAACCTAATAAAACCACATGTAACTGTCAAAGACAGTTCACTACCAGTGTGAAATGACTGATCTCAGAGTGAGGTGCTCTTGAGCCCAATAATACAAGAAAATACTTTTTGCTTTTTTTCCCCCTTAATATTTATTTTGTGATTCGGGAGCACACAGGAATCTTTCTGGGGGGTAGAATGCAATATTTTAGAAGAGGATAGATAAGAGGTTCAAGGTGTTATTTTTTTATTAAAACCAGAACAAAGACACTCTTATTTTTCCAATATCCTAACTATAAACCACATAATACAATCTGCAAGAATTGATTGGATGCCAGTCATGGGTGAGATGCCTTATATTTGTGTAGCATTTAAGAAATTACAAAAACATATGCATGTATATGTTTTCCATATGTTCCCATAATTTTCTTGAAAGGTTGGTGGGGCAGAGATTACTCTGGCAATTTATGGTTGTGACCCCTGACCACACTGTCAAAGTCAAAGATGAATTGACCACTCTGATGTTTAGTAGATGGCCCTGCCATCAAAAGTCCTTGCCCCAGCAGGGATAGAGACATAAATCCAATACACAAATGGAGAAAAAAATGGGGGAGGCAGTAAAATTAAAAAAAGCACCAGACTATGAATCAGATTTAGGCTTGTGCCCTAATGATACTGTTCATACTGAGTGAACTTAGAAAAGTTACTTGCCTTCTTGGGATCCTATCTTTTTCATTCATAAAACTAGTCAATAGCTTGCTTCAAGAGGTTGCTAATTTCACACGTGGATAGGCTTTAGAAACAGTAAAGTTCTTCATAACTATGTGGCATTAAAAGGGAAAAAGGAATTAAAAAGCATGAAGACAGGTGCTAAATGAAATGATAACTCATCATAATAATAACAACAATAATAAATATGCATGAATTTCTTACTATTTCCAAGAGTTTTCATGATATAATTTTGGTTAATTTCACAAGACCTTTTGA
Source organism: Microcebus murinus (assembly GCF_040939455.1). NCBI lineage: Eukaryota > Metazoa > Chordata > Mammalia > Primates > Cheirogaleidae > Microcebus > Microcebus murinus. Next base: position 104,808,731 of record NC_134136.1, read on the forward strand.
AATAGTATAATTATCCCATTTTACAGATGGAAAAAAATTGAGGATTAAGGATATTTAATCAATTGTCCAAGCTTACATAGCTAGTAAATAGCAAAGCCATGGATGAGTATCACAGGATTTTGTTTCTTTCGTACTTTGTCATTTAATGTGTGATGTGGTTGACTATGTTATCATGAAAAAATTATTAACTAAAAATAATGTACTAAATGTAATCAAAGTATAGCCTTACAAAAACTGGTATGTTTTGAATTATTATTATTATTTCCAATAAGAACCTTGAGAACAAGTTGAGAAAATAACCCTATTTATTATAGACAGATATTTATGACCAAAAAAACACATGCAGGCAACTCCTTGAATAAATTGTATTCAGTGGATTGAAATTATGAAATGACTTCAGGTTTCTCACATGAACATATCACAACCATTCCTGATAGGTCCAGTTGTAAGATGAAGATCTTCCTTCAAATATCTACTGTTTTGATAGTTTTCACAGTTAGCAACTATTAAATAATTATTTAATCATAATTAAACAAAAATTATTAATAGCATCTTGGACTCTAGCTAAACTATATGTATTGTCTTATTCTCTAGCTACATTATATATATCATCAGTGCATGAAGACAGTGAGGGGTAGGTGAGAGTAATATATTTCCTGAGGCCGGGCGTGGTGGGTCACGCCTGTAATCCCAGCTCTCTGGGAGGCGGAGGCGGGCGGATTGCTCAAGGTCAGGAGTTCGAAACCAGCCTGAGCGAGAGCGAGACCCTGTCTCTACTATAAATAGAAACAAATTAATTGGCCAACTATATATATAGAAAAAAAATTAGCCGGGCATGATGGTGCATGCCTGTAGTCCTAGCTACTCGGGAGGCTGAGGCAGAAGGATTGCTCGAGCCCAGGACCCGGGAGTTTGAAGTTGCTGTGAGCTAGGCTCACGCCACGGCACTCACTCTAGCCTGGGCAACAAAGGAAGACTCTGTCTCAAAAAAAAAAAAAAAAAAATATATATATATATATTTCCTGAGAATTTAGATACAGGCAAACCTTATTTTATTGCTCTTTGCTTTATGTACTTCACAGATATTGTCTTTTTTACAAATTGAAGGTTCATGGCAACCTTGTGTGGAACAAGTCTGTCTGAACCATTTTTCCAACAGCACGTGCTCACTTCAGGTCTCTGTGTCACATTTGATAATTCTCACAATATTGCAAACTTTTTATTTTATCTGTTATGGTGATCAGTGATCTTTGATGTTACTATTGTAATTGTTTTGGGTCACCATGAATTGCACCTGTACAAGACAGCAAACTTAATTAATCAATGTTGTGTGTATTCTGGCTATTCCCCCTCCCCGTATCTCTCTCCCTCTCTTCAGGGCTCCTTATTCTCCAAGACATGATAATATTGGAATTAGGCCAGTTAATACCCCTACAATGAGCTTTAAGTGTTCAAGTGGAAGTAAGAGTTTCAGGTCTCTCACTATTAAATCAAAAGCTAGAAATGACTAAGCTTAGCTAGAAAGGCCTCTTGTGTCAAACAGTTAACCAAGTTGTAAATACAAAGGAAAAGTTTTCAAAAGAAATTAAAAATGCTACTCCAGTGAACACACAAATAATAAGAATGTGAAACCGCCTTATTGCTGATATGGAGAAAGTTTGAGTGGTCTAGATGGATCGAAGCAGCCACAACATTCTTTTAAACCAAAGCCTAATTCAGAACAAAACCCTAGCTCTCTTCAATTTTGTAAAGGCTGAGAGAGGTGAGGAAGCTATAGAAGAAGATTTAAAAGCTAGCAGTGTTTGGTTCATAATTTTTAAGGAAAGAAGCCACCTCCATAAAATAAAAGTGCAAGGTGAAACAGCAAGTGCAGATGGAGAAGCTTCAGCAACTTATCTATTAATAGAAGAACAAGCTATGCTAATTGATAAAGGTAGCTACACTAAACAACAGATTTTCAATGGAGATGAAATAGACTTCTGTTAGAACAAGATGCCATCTAGGACTTTCATAGCTAGAGAGAAGAAGTAAATGCCTGGTTTCAAAGCTTCAAAGGACAGGATGATTCTCTTGTTAGGGCCTAATGTAGTTTCTGACTTTAAGTTGAAGCCAATGCTCATTGACCATTCTGAAAATCTGATGGCTCTTAAGAATTATGCTAAATCTATCATCTGTTTGTGCTCTGTAAATGGAACAACAAAACCTGGATGACAATACAGCTGTTTGTAGCATGGTTTTCAAATATTTTAAACCCACTGTTAAGATCCACTGCTCAGAAAAGAAAGATTCCTTTGTAAATATTATTGCCCATCCACAGTACACTTGGTCACCCAAGAGCTCTGATGAGATGTACAAGGTGATTGATGTTGTTTTCATGCCTGCTAAAACAACATCCATTCTGCAACCCATGGATCAAGGAATAATTTTGACTTTCAAGCCTTTTTATTTGAGAAATACATTTCATAAGTCTATAGCTGCCATGAGGAGTGATTCCTCTGTTGGGTGTGGGCAGAGTAAGTTGAAAATCTTCTGCAAAGTCTTCACCATACTAGATATCATTGAGAACATTCGTGACTCATGGGAGGTCAAAATATCAACATTAACAAGAGTTTGGAAGAAGTTGCCTCCAACCCTCATGGATGACTTTGAGGGGTTCAAGACTTAACTAGAGGAAGTAACTGCAAATGTATAGAGATAGCAGGAGAACTAGAATTATAAGTCTGGCCTGAAGATATGACTGAATTGCTGAAATTTCATGATAATTCATGAACAGATAAGGAGTTGCTTCTTATGGATGAGCAAAGAAAGTGGTTTCTTGAGATGGAATCTACTCTTGATGAAAATGCTGTGAACATTGTTGAAATGACAACAAAGGATTTAGAAGATTACATAAGCTTAGTTGATGAAGCAGCAGCAGGATTTGAGAGGACTGACTACAATTCTGAAAATTCTACTGTAGGCAAAATACTATCAAACAGCATCATATGCTACAGAGAAATCTTTTTGTGAAAGGAACAGTCAATCAATGTGGCAAACTTCATTGTTTTCTTATTGTAATAAATTGCCACAGCTAGCTCAACCTTCAGTAACTACCACCCTGATCAGTCAGCAGCCATCAACATGAAGACTAGAGCCTCCACCAGCAAAAAGATGATGATTCGCTGAAGGCTCAGATGATTGTTAGCATTTTTTAGCAATAAAGCATTTTAATTAAGTTATGCACATTGTTTTTTAGACATGCTATTACACATTTATGCTGCATTATAGTGTCAAAAACCCTTTTATATGCACTGGGAGAACAAAATTGTGCAACACATTTTATTGGAATATTTGTTTCATCACCATGGTCTAGAACAAAACCTGCACTATCTCCAAGGTATGCCTGCATATGAAAGCCTGGATATTCTTCCATGACATGCATCATTTCAGCATGTTTTAAGAATTATTCATAAAATGGGAACACATTTTATTATGAATAACTATTCAGTGCATTAGGAGCCATTTCCTGGAAGAGATTTGATCTAGGGAATCATTGAGACAAGTGCCCTTGCTAAATTGTACAATTATTTATCTTCTTTGTGGAGTTTTGCTTCTTGTGTTTCCCAGGCAGCAGCTCTCATTACAGAAGAGGTGTTCAGAGATTGAATGAAGTTAACCCTTTTCTGTCATTACAGCATTCTGTGTATTTACTCTTCATGTTTAACTCATGTCTTCACAATTCTACATCTCAGCGCTCACAGTTATTACTCACACACTTACCATATGCTCATCTGTATTGATAATAGCTCCTTGATTATTGGCATTTGCTGAACGCTTTCCTCTTATTTTGTTGAATTCCTCCTAATTTTTTAAAATCTTTAATGTTCTTTGCCCCTACCCCCCGGACTTCCACTGAGTTTATTTTGAGCTCACAGCTTATTGGATTTCTCTTTTCATATGTCATTCAAATTTTTTTCTTTACATAAAGTTTAGTCATTATTATATTTCTGAAAACTTGTCAACTTTTGAGTAAATAAACATTCAATAGTGTGTATAAGTTGTTTAAGTTAATATCCAGAATTGCATTCAATTCAATTCATATGAATTGTCACCACATATCAGTCCTGGGTTAATGGAAATATTTATAAATTAATGGTCAACATTTTACATGATCACTTAGTGAGCATTAGCTTAAGTGTGCCCATGAAAATTAGTCCCAGCTATACCTTGAGTAAAGACTCCAGAGTTTTTCATATAGCTGTACCATGATGATTTATTTGAAATAGTAATGTTTTCTGCAATATTGTTTTCATCCATCATTTCAAATAGTCAGGCTTTGTCATTTTGCCTCCTGGCTTTTTATAAATTAACACAAATCTATGGGGTACAAGTGCAATTATGTTACATGCATAGATTGCATAATGGTCAAGGCAGGGCTTACAGAGCACATAGAGATAGAATGGCTAAAATCATTGACTTTGCCCTTTGTGAAACCTTAATCAATTAAGTGATAGTTTTGCCTGCCCTATAGTTCACATGGTGGGAGGGCAGGGGGAGAGAGAAAGAGGGCTTTTGAAGAGGAGAGGGAAAGGAAAAGAAAGAGATTGAAATTTGGGGCTGAAGTTGGAAGGGAATCAGAAGTTGGGGGTCCTGATGGGAGCAAGGATCTATACATAATTCAGAGGCAGCCCTCCAGGAAGATAATAACCCTCAGAAGGATGGCTTGTGATGAGCTCAGGGAGTCTGCATATCATGCCCAGGGGCTTCCAGACTCACCAAGTGAGTCACAAACATGATTGGAAAGCAGCAAAGCTTCCTGACCTGAAGAGACTGTATACAAACCTTAATAAAAGTAGAAATTGCATTTGCTACCCATTGAGCTTACATTTAGGTTCAGGTTTAATTTTATTTAAATAAGATTAAAAATAAATATTTCTTGCATATCTGAATAAGATTCCTATGTACTACATATGGAGGCTAATCTGAAACTGCTAAGCATCCTCATGTTGTGTGGGTCTACAGCCAAGACTGATTATAATTCCAGTCTTCCACAGGTGGCTTCGAAGATAACTGTGCTCATCTGCATCCAGCCAGCAGAAGGAGGAAAAACATGGAAGATATCAAATACACAGTCTGTATGTTTCAGCTTGAAAATGACACACATCATTTCTGTTCACATCTCATTGTCTAGAACTCCATTGTATGCCCACACCCAACTACAAGGTAGGAAGTTATACCCAGTAACATATTCTATTGTGTGTCCAAGAAAAAGAATACCCCAATTTGTGTACAGATAGCCAGCCTCTTTCAGAGTGTGTGCTTCTGGTCACCAAATATTCATTTTGCCTTTCTTTCCACATATGGAACACATTCATCCCCCAGCCCCTCAAGCAAGGCAATTAAAAGTTTATTCTAGTCGCTTCATCCTGCTGAATATCTAGGATCTCTGGGTGGTCTGCATTTTTCTCCATAAGATACAGATATACATTGATTATGCAATGATAAATGTCATAAAAACTTTCATTCAGAACAGAAAAGAATGAAAAACACCCGGCAGTCATTGATCTAGTAGCAATTATGAAATCGTGCTGGGGTACAAAACATTTCTTAATTAGATCCTGAGTCTCTAGAAAAAGTTCTCTTGTCCAGGTCTACTGATTGCATTTCCCTATAAATTCTCTTGCAAAAGCATACATCCATCATGCTTGTCTCTATTTAAAAAAAAAGTTATTGCAGATATTTGGAAAGCAATTGGAGTAAGAATCCCTTTAAATTTTTATGACTTTTTCAAACTTTCACAGTTCTTTTGCTCACATCTAATGTAATAGCAATTTATATGTGAGCAACTCATCTTGGGCATTTAGAAATATTTAATTTTAATAGAAAGAACACTTTATATTCATACTTATTTCATACGTATAATATTTAAAGCATAAAATTACGATAATAAAAAGTTTTAAGAAGATTTGCTATTTAACATAGTAGATTCTTGGTAAGTGTATGAGGTCTGTCCGGAAAGTATCCAGTCATTGTTAATATAATGAGAACAGTTTGTGCAACATTGATGTGGCCTGAAAGCCAAGGTGAGTGGACTGGAATGCGCATGTGTGAACAATGATGACTTCACTGTACTAGTCAGTGGGGTGCTAGATGCCATTGAGTGAGCGTGTGCACTGTGTGGCCATCATATCCTAAATGACTGAGCGAGTGGAGCAATAAATCTGCATCAAATTTTGTGTTGAACATTCCTCTGTAGAAACTATTCAGATGACTTAGGAGGCTCTCGGGGACGATGCAATGAGTGCAACACAAATAAAAGTGTGGCACAAATGCTTCAAAGATGTCGGGAATCTGTTGAAAGTGATCCATGTTCTGGAAGGCCTGCAACAAGCAGAACACTTGAGGATGTTGAACATGTACAGGTTAGGTTAAGGGACGCTGGGAGAACAGTGTGAGGTCCCAAGGTGCTTACTTTGAAGGGGACTTGGGTGTCATCATCCTATGTACAATGCTTCTTATATCTTGTATCTTCTTCAATAAATGTCTCTATTTTCATACTGCATGGCTGGATACTTTACAGACAGACCTAGTATAACTCAACTGGTCTGAACTGAGAAAGGCAGGGCATTCTAGACACACCTTCTCCACAGGCATTGTTCACTTTATGCTGGGAGTCAGGCTTCACTTAATCCACAAAGTAGTTGATATAGTTGATAGGTAGAACTTAATTAAGAGAATTTCTTCTTTAATTTACGGTCTGAGATTTTCCTGAACCTACCTGAAGCCATTGGCTCTCCTTATTTTATTTGTCTGTATTTTGAAATGCTTCAGTGTATTGAAGATATAGGGCTGGATGCTCCACAGCAGAATGGAAAAACAGATTTTACAAGGCTGAGACTATGAAGGAAACAGAGCATGGTGGATCCTGGAGATAATGAGATCAGCACACCATTTGACAGCAATTTTCCAGAGATTTGACAAGAACTCAGAGGAGGCTGGACTTAAGCTACATAATTTCCTGCCTTGCCAAAGAATGTTATGTCTCAGGCATGGCAAAGAAGCAACAGACAGTGGCATGAGGACCCTGAGCAGCTCAAAGGTCACCATTAGACCCAGGATTTGGGGCCAACACTGGGAGAGGAAAAGTCTGAAGAAGGATTAGGATTGACTATTTCACTTTCACTGTGGGTTTAGCACTTGGGGGTTAGTTTTGATTTGATTTAAAAAAAATAACTGAATATTTCTTATTTATTTCAGAATATTACTGGGATGCAAATGCTTTGGTTACATAAATTGCCTTTGCACTGCCTGAGTCAGAGCTACAAGTGTGCCCATCTCTCAGAAAGCACTCATCACACTTGTTAGGTGTGAATATACCCATCCCCTTCTCCTCCCTCCCACCTGCCTGACACTGGATGAATGTTACTTCCAAAAATTTGTACACATAAGTTTTGATCAATTAGTATCAATTTCGTCGTGAGTACATGTGGTGTTTGTTTTTCCATTCTTGTGATATTTCACTTAGGAAATATTTCTTGAGCAACTAACTTTTAGGTTCAGATTTGTATCTGTTACATTGGTGAGATTGTCCCTTAAGCAGAAAGACTTAGAAAGCCATGTTAAAGAGGCAGAAAAACATGTGGGTATCATATTAACAAATTTTAAAATGTTCAATTAGGAGGAAATATGATTGACAAGAGAAATTTTAGGTGAAGGAAGAAAACAAGTGAATGTAAGCACCACCAATGTAGCATTGTCTAGGAAAACAAAAGCCCAGTCATATCAACACAATCTTCCAACTAGTGAAGAGATGGATTTCTGATGACGTTAAACATTTCAAACATTTTTATTCTTATTACCTAGTTCCATACTCAGCAATTGGCATTCTGATATTTTGGTATATAGTATAGCATGTCTATTGGGTGAAAATAGGTGGCTTCAGTATGTGATCTGCTTGGCAGTTTTATTTCTCATTATAAATTAGCTTTCCAATTTTGTGTGATAGCTTTGTGAGCTTTACATACATCCTGTATACAACCAGCTCTTCAGAATGGTGGTGATTTAAAACATCAGTGCAAATTCTTTGACTTTCTTCTCATCAATAGATGGAGCCTATGCCCCCTTCAGCTGAAACTGGGCAGACTTTTATCACTGCGTTAACAAAGAGAATGCAGTGGAAGTGATTCTGGTGGCTGGAAAAAGGCTTTTGCCTATTTTTCCTCGGATACTTATTTTTGGAGCCCTGAACACAAAGTAAGAAGTCTGGCTACCCTAAGGCCACCAGGTTGGAGAAGCCATATGGAGAGATCACATGAAGAGAGCCTAAGACTACATGAAGAGGGAGAAATACCTCCTACTACTTTAGATCCCACCCCTTGTTCCTGCTTCAGCCAACTCGCTGAAACTATATGAGAGACCCTGAGACAGAACCACCCAACTGAGCTTTCCCAATTCCAGGAGCACAGAAACTATGAGAGATAACACATGCCTATTGTAAATTGAAGCCACTAAGTTTTGGGGTGAGTTGTTACACAGGAGTAGATAACTAGAAAAGTCACCAAGGACCTTGGATTTCTGGGCCTGCGAGGAAGAGAGCCAGAGGCTGGGCAATGTAGAAACTGCCAAATCATTTTCATGATGTGAGGCCTTCTTCTGGACAACCAATCAGCCATTTAGCTTCCACCATTTAGCTGTGCCTTTTTCGTTTAAAACTTGACACCAGGTAGAAATCCCTTATGGATAGTGAAATATCTTACATTACTTTTTATCCTGCATCTGCCCAATTTGATATTGAGCACCTGCAGAAGCCATATAACTAATGCTAATTTATCAATGAGAGATCTCAAGAAAGCAACACCATGCAGTTTGAAAACTAGTGCCCTCAGCATCCTTGACTTAATCAAAATTGCCAAGAGGAATCATTTCACCAGGAGTCACAGGATGAAATATTAATAGCTAACATTTATGGAGCAATGTAACACTTGTGTGACAAACACTGTTCCAAAAGCTTTCTATGTTTTAAACATTTAATCCTTATAGCACCTCCAAGAGGTAAGTTCCATTGTCATCCCCATTTGCAGATGAGGAAACTGAGTCACAGAGAGGTGAGATTACCTTACTTTCCCAAGGTCACTCTTGAGTAAGAGGCGAAAGTAGGAATGAAACTCAAGCTGTCTGTGTCTAAAGCCTATCCTATTATCCATTGTAATTTGTTGAATCTAAGGAGACTCCTAGTTCTAAAATAAAATTACTGATGGTTATTTTTACATAGGTAATGTGGTAAAGCATAAAGAACACAACTTTTGGAGTGTCAGAACTGTCTCTTCTTGGCTGGGTGACCTGAGACAGATTACATAACTCCTCTGAACCTTCCCTTTTTAAAAAACATCTGTAAAATAGAAATAATAATACAAACCTTTCAGGATTACTTTCAGATTAAATTTCATAAAACTTAAGAGCCTTGCATAATGCCAACACTGGTAGATATTACTGTTTAATCAACTAACTTTGGGTGGTAGTGAACCCTTGACTTTCTACAGCCCCTAAGGTCAACTACAAGATGGAGATACAAGCCAAAGGAAAGCAACAGGCTTTGGTTGAGTTGAGATCTGCCCAAGGTATCATTCACTAGTCTATGATGGAGTCATATCAACCACATATTCAACCTTTCAGAAATCAGCTTCCCAAAAAACAGAGAGTGAATAAACAATTTCAATGTGTAGAAAATTCCAGCTACCTTAAGCCTGGGAGTTAGCATGAAATGGTACAGGTGAAGCTTCTTTCTAACGGTCTCTATTCCGAGTAGCTCTGACAGTTGAGAGCATCTTGCCTCAGTGGATGTGGTTTAGTAAAGCTTTTCTTTTTTTTTTTTGCCAAACATAAGCAAGTTGTTTAATGTTGTGCACATCTAAGAAAGAGTAATATTCCAATATTAGCATAAAAACTAGTGTTGGCATCACTTTCGTGACAGGAAACACCTTGATGGTCTCAATAGGGTGTCTTCCCACAAGATTTCTAAGGGTAACATTTACTGTAGTTGATTTTCATTTTATAGGCTGATGTTGTGATGCCACCATATTTTCAACATGGTTTATTTATTATTTTTGGCTTATTTAGGCCTTTCTCTTTCTGGTAGAAACTTCAGTCCTAAAGCAGTGGGCCATGTATAGGAAAGCACACTGGCATCCAACTTCTGCATGATAAAGTACATCAACAAGGTTCATCCGTGCTATTGGATATTCCAAAATTTCCTTCTTTTTTAAGACTGTGATAGTATTTCATTGTATGTGTACATACATTGTATGTGTAACTACATTGTATGTGTAACTACATCAACAAGTAACTACATTACAAATTCTGTTTATATTTTTTCTCACATCCAAATATTTTAAAAGAAATTATCTTTTCACAGTACCGCAAATTCTCCAATAGTATAAATTTTATAAGGGAACAAAATGTTCCAGATTTCCACTCAGAGAGTGTATGGTTGACTGTATCTCTGACTACACTACTAGTGTTTATTATTGCAAGCAATCTTATCCAAAAGGCAAAAGGGGGAGTTTGTGTTTTCATTATTTAGTTTGCTGACGCCTGAGATTTAGAACCATTCCAAGGCACTGCTTCTCAGCTCTCTTTGAAGTGTCCAAAACATTTTCAATTGGTGTGTTTTGTTTTCTGTGAAGTGAACAAAAGTATGCAGATTCCCATTCCCTTATATACTTAATGTTGATATACTTTGTATTTAATCTTGTTACATTATCAGGCAAACCATGGAGTGGATAATAAACATCTAATATACTTGAGATATCAATATTCATTCTATGGTTTCTTTTTCTGAGTTAAATCATCATATAATGAAGGTTCTTTGGTTTTAAGCAATAGAAATAATCTCATTTTGCTGAAGTTAAACAGAGTTTGTATAGAAAATTATCAGGAGCTAATAGGAATTGGGTTTTGAAATGGGCCAGAACCAAGGCTATCTTCCACGCTGGAAAACAGGAATCAGCAATTAGGACAGACAGAACATCTCTCCCTTCCATCTTCCACTCCAAGAGGGAATAACATTTCCACCACTGTTAGTCTTTATTCCTCTGCCCAAGGTTTACACTGATTTGCATTGGGTTATGTGCCCACTGCTTGGGTGGGGGGAAGAAGAGCCTTTGTTTTTACAGCCTACCAGATTGCATTCAATGAGGAAGAAGTAACTCCTTCAAAAATTGACGAGTGCTTTTAGGGAGAGGAAATTGATGCTGGCTGCCCAAATCCAACACATTTTTGCTCCAAACATAAATTGTTTTCATGGAAGACATTTTACTAAATTGTCATTTATTTAATCCCTCCAACCCCCCTCCTCAATATAACAGGCTAAGAGTTTCCTCTGCTCTCCATTAGTTAGTTCAACTCTTTCTTGATATAAATAAACCCTTATCCTTGGAGAAAAGAAAATGAAATAAAAGTAGACCTGGGATTGACTTTCTATGACTGAGGATCTTGATGGGATGTGGAGAGCTGGAGTGGGGTGATTCGTTGCCCCTTAAGCCCACGGCTCCTCCCTGGTCTCCTGATGCAGGTGGATCCGTTTCTGAGTTTCTGCTGCAGAGGCCTGATAGTGGAAGAGAAGATGGGCTAGACAAGACAGATATGGCTAGGGATCATGTTGTCAAAACTCAGAATTGAGATATCTGGTTTTAAAAGCCCTTCATTAAAGCTCATTACAAGGTCGTCAAGGGCATTGTGCTCTTTGTTCTGTAAGCAAAAATTGATGCTGATATGGACACTTTGAGTCAGGATAGGGACCTCTGGCATTCTGAAGTGCCCAAGTCCTGGGTTAAGAAGCAAGGGTAGTCAACAGGCAAGACCCTTTAGTAAATATTCTGCTCCAGCTCGGTCAGGGTGCTGGCAACTTCCTCTGGTAACTGCATGAAGGGCTGTACATAGATCAGTTCTTTGCTGATCCCAGCTGAACTAGAAGAGAAAGTATTGGAATTGACCACATAAGTGACTGGTTAGCATTCTCATGTATTTGTCTTTCTGAGACTGGTTTATTTCACTTAGTGTAATGTCCCCAAGGTTCATCCGTGCTATTGGATATTCCAAAATTTCCTTCTTTTTTAAGACTGTGATAGTATTTTATTGTATGTGTATACACCACGTTTTCTCTCTCCATTCATCTGTCAATAGACATTTAGGTTGTTTCTACATCTTGCCTGGTGTGAGTAGCACTGCAATGAACATAGGAGTGCTAATATCTCCTCAATTCCATAGCCTCTGAAACCATAACCCAGAAGACAGTTCTGAAGAGGACAAGTGTGACCCAAGTCTGGGAACACTTAGGAGGGAGGCACTGTAAGGGGTCTAGGGACTTGCTGGGAGGTAAAAAGCCAGTGGCTTACAATCCCTGTGACCCTGGGGCAAGGAAGAGAGACAGGAAGGAGAGGCAGGTCTCCGTGTAGTGCTCAGGTCGGGGCATCCTGCACTCTTGGGCTGAAAAGGTATTTTCTCTCCATAGTACAACCCCACACCCAGAGTTTTCTATTCTACATTTTCTTTCTTTTAGATCTAATTTCCTTTATCTTGAATATTAACACACAACATTTAAGAGAAAAAGTAAACTTGGGTTATGGGGAGCCTCTCTTAGGCACCTGGGCTTCAACTGTGAGCAGAGGAGAGTTACCAAGGGGGCTCCTGGAGCAGAGATGAAACTGCCCCATGTTGCCAAGGGGTCTTCTTGGACTTGAAGGAGGACATCTGGGGAAACTCTAGCACCAGAGAATTGCAGGCTGGAGCCAGCGAGGGAAGGGAAAGGAAGCAAAGGTTTACCACCCCTTACTGCTCTCAGCTGCTGCCTGTCCGTCGCGTTCTGTGAACACTTGGAAAGTGATTTCCACTGGTCTGCCCAGCAGCTGGTATGATTCAGGAGAGGAGGGGATCTTGTGGGAGAGGAAGTGGGTAATGATTCCCTACTTTGTAGCCCCATCAAATTACTCCACATTCTAAGGAGGGAAAGATTTCTGAGACAGGTGCTTCAAACATAGTGTGGAGGCAGGGTGTAATTTTGTGTGTAAATCTCTGATGTTTTTCACTTTCCTTTCATGACTTTCCAACTAAAAAGTTAGCTTTGACCTTATACTCAGGGTAATTTAAAAGATAAATTGTATTTATCTTTGAGGAAGTATAATCTGAGTTAACCTCCCAATCTCTTTTATTAATGACAATAATGCGATATGATATCTTCCTGATACATTAATGAAAAAACAATTCCTCTAAAATAATTTAGAGGAAGGTGTGTTTTTTTTTCCACTCATGATACTCCTTGACATTATAAAACTTTAAAAAACAAAAGTTAGAAAGTATTGCAGAAGAGAAGAAGAAATTATCTTGGTTTGATAACTAAGAAGTTTCCTGGAGAAAGGATTATTTGAAATGGCCTTGAAAAGTAGACAAAATTTTAGCTATTGGATGGAACTTTGAGAATAGAGAGGCATCATGAGAAAAGGCCCAAACGGCAGGAGAGTTCTTTAGAAAAGTTGTAGACCTTTTTAAGATATTAAAATGAAGTCAACTGCAACAAATGTCATGTGCCTGCAAATGTTTATGATTTGTGTTTTGACTTGTTTTCTTATAAATGGGTTTATAGGTCTCAAAGAGCAGGCAGATTTTTTTTTCTGATGATTTGAATTGGTGACTTGTATATTTCCAGGGAAAGAGAAAAGACATTAATGCCTGGATGTTCCTAAAGTCCCTAAAAAAACTACTTACGGGCCTCTAATTTAAAATCGTTAAATGAATACCTCTGCAATAATGTGAGAGGGGAGCGCAGGGTGTCTGCAGGAGAGAGACAACTTTCACTTAAGCTTTTGCACATCTGTATTTTGAGGGAGAGAGATATTAACCAATGAAAGGCCTCTCGTAGGATTTTGACTCCTCAGATTGGGGCAAATAGTCTGGCCTTGGGTATATTGATATGTCTGACATAAACATGCTAAAGAAGTGTTTATTGGCCAGGCACAGTGGCTCACGCCTGTAATCCTAGCACTCTGGGAGGCCGAGGTGGGTAGATCACTCGAGGTCAGGAGTTCGAAATCAGCCTGTGCAAGAGCGAGACTTCGTCTCTCTTAAAAATAGAAACAAATTAATTGGCCAACTAAAAATATATAGAAAAAATTAGCCAGGCATAGTGGCGCCTGCCTGTAGTTCCAGCTACTCAGAAGGGTGAGGCAAACTACTGCTTGAGCCCAGTAGTTTGAGGTTGCTTTTGAGCTAGGCTGACACCATGGCACTCTAGCCCAGGCAATAGAGTGAGACTCTGTCTCAAAAAAAAAAAAAAAAAAAAAAAAGAGTGTTTGTTAAATAGATAAATGTCCTCTATTAAGAAGAAACTGATGATAGTAAACCATCAACACACCATGGTCAAAAGTATTCGGTCTAAATGGTCTACCTCTAAGGCTTGTGTCTTTCACAATTTCCCAGTTTACTATTAACAAGGTGCATCTACTAGTGAAAGAAAACTGGTATGGGATAATTATCCAAATATTTTAACAATATATTTCAGAATCTTTTAACCTCCTGCTTTATTTTTTCCCTGGCTATAGTAAAAAGTTGGTAAAAATCAGAGGTTCGCTGTTGGGGAAAAGTAAGGAATAAGGAAGATAGAAGGGGAAACAATTCATTTCTAGCCAAATCAAAGCCAAAATGCAATAGCTGAGGATTATTATTTAGGTGTGAAGCATCAATATGTGGAACACTTCTGGGCGAACTATCTGTCCACTCGTCAGATCTTAACCTTCTTGATGGCACAGTATTTTACACATTATAGGAACTCAATATATATCATTTGGAGTCCCTTGAACTCTAAAGTTACTTGCTGTAATTACTTGCTGACCTACAAGGCCTTGCTTGAGCTTATACAACCCCTACAATTCTGAGGGGGAAAATATCTGGTATAAATGACTATCAGTATGGAAAGCAGCTTTATTTCTTAAAACTTGTTTATATTTTTGGTCTCCTTAATCAATGTTTTCTAGTTAAAAACCTTTATATGAACTGTCAGCAGATGTGTTTACAGGGCTGCCTTACTTATATCCTTAACTTCAACCGAAACCAAAAAAGAAAGAAAGAAAAAACGATTTTAGGAGTTCTTCCTGTAGAGCCAGGCTCAAGGTTCCCAGTACCATCTAATTTGTAACTTTACCTTTCTCTGACATCAACATCTTGATGGAATTAAAGACTAAAGTTTTTCATAATTTAATTTGCCATCAGTATGCTATGAAACCAGAGCAGAAAAACAAATACACAGTGGCTTCACAGAAGGAAGCCTTGTAGGTAACCCGGAGGAACTCAAGCAAAGAGAATGTAATTGCATGCTGAAATCCAAATGATTATTGATCTACAAATCATTGCCTATATACTAAAAGAAAAAAATATTTTGAGGACAAAGAACACCCAATCCACCCAATTGTAACTTCCTGGCCTTTTGTTGGTGTGTGGATTAAGTGATGAGGAAGGGAAAGGCCCCACCTACATGGTTTTCTGTGCACCTGTGTGTGTATCCCTGGAGACTTATTTTAATTCAAATCATTACTCAACATAGCTCCAGATATATTAGGCTGAAAATTGATGGCCCTGGTTTTCAGCTTCTTCCTTGTGAGAAATTCAGTCATTGCTTTTACTAGTTATCAAAGTTTACTGACATTAAATAATATTTTTTAAAGTAGACATTATTTATTTATATAGAAGTGCAACCTAGCATACAATAGATCCTGCTTTAATTTCTCTTTCATTGAACACTTCATTAACCTTGTTCATAAGAAATTTTGATGCATTTTATTTAGAATAAAATTCTTTACACCTTAGTTGCTCACTGTATAAGTCAGCATCTAGTGAGGAAACAGAAATAACACGAGTAATCTGAATAGAGAAGATTAAAAAAATGAATTGATAACTAATAAATACCAAAAGAAGTAAACAAAAACTCTAAGGGATCTAAGGATAGCAAATTCTAAAACAAATAGCCATCAAGTCTAGGCCAAGGAGAGTTGACAATGTAAGAACAATAACTTAGCAGATGGTCTCCCCCAAGACTGAAGTTCAGATGTCTTTAAAGAGAGTAGGAACAAGTATCCTCAAAGTACAAAGACACTTGCCAGGGGACATAGATCATAGCTGGTGGACCAGTGCGTAGGGAGAGTATGGCTTAAGGGTGTGGCTAGCTGGAGCTGATCCATGAGAGCCAGTAGGTTCCTGTACTGCTCAATAAGAAAGGAAGACCAGAACCTGGAAGGAAAGTGCCCTCCTACTGCTATTGCCTTGCAGTGTCCCTCAGGCTCTTTCTTTAATTGAAGCCAACATTGTGCCAACTGGTAAAAGAGAAATAAATGTTTATAGGGTATGCCTCTAATATCACAAAGAAAGGGAAAGAATAAAGAATTTGGGGCTGAGAGTCAAGAAATAAATAATTGGCACACTCACATATGTAATTAACCTGTCTTAGGTGTCCAAGGTTTTTTTTTTTAATACAATGAACAATAAAACATATTTATGTGTTTTCTATCATCCTCTAATAAACTCCCGTGATCCTAGAAGCCCAGAACCCAGATGAGTGAACTAGAATAGATATAAGAAAATAAAGAGTGGTATAAACCATTGTCAAGTGGAGAGAACATTCCTTGCCTCCTAAAAGCTATCCAATTCATAGATGTATATCTGCAGGCTGTATGGGTAGCGAGTTTGCAACTGGTACATGGAAACCCCATAATACTGTGTTAATAACTATATAAGTAGATAATGAAACTGTCTACAAACCAGAGGATTTTGTTTCGTTGTGTGTGTGTGTGTGTGTGTGTGTGTGTGTGTGTGTGTGTGTGTGTGATATGGCTAATGACAGTTATCCAATAGATTGAAAAGGATTTATTATTCACTAACCATTTAAATGTATCTCCTGCAAGACTTCCAAATAAATAATTCATAGTATTTTACCAGATATATGTGTGGGTGGGTTTTGGGCTAATTGAAAGTAATCATTTTTATTTTGTATTGGAATGAAAGGAAGCCAAGGAAACAAAGTTCCTTGTATTTTAATATTCTACATGTTATGCCTAATTTGAATGAGGATATATTTTCCACATTGGCAATTCTCTTGTTTATGATTTAAACAGCAATGACAATAGTAGCTTCAGACTCTATTACAATTACTTTGTGGAGGTAAGAAAAGAAATAGCCACTTAAAGTATTGTAATTACATCAATGTTATTAAATCCTCTACGTGTGTTTTCAAATGTCAAAATCCTAACATTAATTACCTCTCTGCACTGAAGCATGAAATGGCTTCAAAGTCCTTAGCTAAACAGGGCTTGTGACTAAATTAGTAAGTGTGAAGAGTAGACCTGAGAGCAACAAAAAGATTTGGCTACAAAGGATAGGAATATGTTTTATAGAACCATATGTTTGTTATTTTCATACTGGACCTTATTTTATGTGACTTTATTTTTCTTTTCAATGAAGGTGATTTGTTAAACACATAATTAAATGTATTTTACATTTTATATCCTCATAAGATTTTTCATACAGACACAAACATGCACAGAACGAAAACTCTCTTTGTAAGACTTTGTGCCCTAATTTCTGGTTTGGAAAATATGTTCATTGTAACTATACAATGGCAACATCATATTTGCCCATAGTCAAAAACCAAAAGTAATTGCAGGTATCTGGATTAAAAATGAAGTGCATTAGATATATTTTATAAAGTCCCACAAATATACCTACTCCTATTTACCTTTTCCAGCTCAGATGGAACACAGTGTGGTATGGTAGGAACTCAGCAGCTCTCATACAAGACATCGTTCAAATTCTAGCCATGCCTTATGCTACTGATGGGATGTTGGGGAAAATATCTAATTGCTGAGCCTCCATTTTCTCATCTGGGATAGAAATATTTAACATATAGAACTATTATGAAGATTAAGAGATAAACTCCATGAGGCCGGGCATGGTGGCTCATGCCTGTAATCCTAGCATTATGGGAGGCAGAGGCGGGAGGATCACTTGAGGTCAGGAGTTCAAGACCAGCCTGAGAAAGAGTGACACCCTGTCTCTACTAGAAATAGAATATATATATATATATATATATATATATATATATATATATATATTCCATGAAAACCACTCAAAACAGTGCTTGTCACAATAAATATTAGGTTTTTTGTTTGTTTGTTTTTTGCTTAAAATACTCTATTTTTTTTTTTTGATCTATGTATTAGGAGAAAAAAACAATGTAATGCTATAGCCTAATTTAGGTATATCAGATATTTTTATCACAACAAATTTGTTTGTTTCTTTTTTCCTGTTTGTTTTATCTTCCACACTCTGCTATTTGCTACCTTCCTACTTTTGTTCTAATTATTTTTTCTCATTTTGCTTTCTATAGACCACCCTGTATCTTTCTCTAATGACTTAGAATGTTCTTAAAATATTTGCTAGAACTTTTGGTCTTCTGCTCTAAAACTCAGCATATGGTTTTATGAGAAGACTTTTGACTTAAAACATCAGGTTCAGAGTTAGATGCCACCATTCACTCATACAGAAGCCCATGACTAGAATAGGGGGGAAAAGTCTAATTTGGCACTATTGATTTCGTCTACAAAACTACATAAACCAGTATCTTCCCAATGCTCAGATATTATTACTTTAAAATACTAAATGGTAGCTTCTTTAGTTCACACACATAACTTACTAACTGGCCTGACAATGCCTAAATATACAATTCAAAGGAATTGTTAAACAGCTGTATTTATTTTTACTTATGTGTTCTCTTCAGAGCAGTATCTCACTTACTTTCACTTTAGTGGCTGTATTTCAACCTATATCGTCTAACTGTAAGATGAAAATGAGTCAAAAGGAAAAGAAATGATAGTGATACAGGAGGAACCATCAACCAATGACAGAAAAAGGGTGGCGAAAGCGTGGTGGAGCCACTGCAGCCACCCAGACAGAATTTCAAAGTAAGGACTTCAGTTCTGATGGCTTCTTTCTGAAGACCTTCTTCTATCTATTGTTGGGCTCTCTTACCTGCCACTCCACCTCCATCATTCCAACAGACTCATAGTGTCCAGATAGAAATTCCCTGACAAGGAAAGTGCAAAAGTTCTCTTCTCCTTCATTAGAGACAAACTTCCATTTCTTTAGTTCACCTCTTCTTGGTGACTAGTATTATTTGAAAGGACAAAAGGAAGAAAATCAAACTTAGTAATTCTTACTAAGATGTGGCCTCTGTTGGTATTAACAATTTAAAAGAAGAATGTTGTAAATCAAACCAATCAGTATGAACATCTCTAGGAAGTATACACTGGAACCCCAGAACTGCCATTCTTTGTGCAGAATATGGACGTTCACTCATCACGTGATTAGAGACATTCAGAGATTTCTCTTGACCCTGCAGCCTGCCAGCCAACAGTTGCATTTCCAAAGTTTAGCCTTCCTAATTTGTGTATAGCAGTGTTTGTGAAATATTTAGCTTCTTGTACTTTGCCCTTATTATTTTATAAGAAAAATAATTAAAAATAGACAAATGAAAGAGAAAGTGAGGGTCAAATTTAATACAATTGGGACAAAGATTGAAACCATCATGTATGCCAAGACAAGACACTCATTGGACATACATGTTCAACTATTTTGGAAAAGAACATTAATAAATGCACATTAGTAACTGTATGTTAAAATAGGATTCTGTTACAAGTTTTTGCTGAGGCACAAAGACAACAAGATGCCAAGTGAGGTTTGAAATCATAGTGCAAGAACAGCAAAGTTTACTTGATTCTTAATCCCTCATTAAGCATATAAAAGGATTGGAAATTGGAAAGGGAAAGGAATGTTTGAGAAAACCATTTGTGTGCTAAGGGAACCCCAAGGTGAGGCAATGGAGGTACTTCCTCTTTCCACTGAAGTCAACGGAAGGACTTTAAAGACCTAATCTGTGCCCTCTCCAGTTTGGAGGACATCATGCATTACTGTCTGACTCTCACCTGGAAATTTAAAGGGCCACAGACAGGCTAGGTAGAACACAGGATGGGAGAACACAGAATAAGGGGCTGGGTTGGGCAGGCTATATAATCAGTATTTGCCAAAGCAAAAATGAGCACTTCCTTTCAAGAAAGGGGAAGAGAGAAAGAAAGAGCACACACATACTGCCATAAGTTTATCTTATATACTATTCAAAAGATTTTCCTAGAGAAGTGAAAAGACGTAGTAGAAAGAAGCTAGAGAGAGGGGCAGATATCTGGGGACTGAGGAAGGAGATATAAAACTAGAAGGAATATAGAAGGAGCTCCAGGAGAAAGATCCCAAGACATCAAGGGCCAGGGAGGTTTGGAACAAATTCTCCAAATATCTATGAAAAATCCCACAAGAGAAAGGGTCAACTTTAAACAACTGTTATGGCTAGAGAAAACTATAAGATCAGTGTCAATTAGGTAAGAACTCCTCTGCTCGCCTTATCTCTTCCTCCATGATGTTTCTCAGCCCTGTGGGTATCTGCAAACGTAAATAGCAAAATATGGAAGTAGGACTACAGTTGCAAAGTGAGGGGGAGAAGATTAGAAGTCCCTGCTGTCCCAATGCAGGCAGTTAACTTGGGAAAGTCTCAGATTAGTGTGGGGGAAATTTAGCTATTAACTTTCAGAAGTTCTGAATCAATCCATAATCGATGGACTTCCCCTATCTTAGGGAAGCCAGTGGATAGAAATCAGGTGCTTGATGAACTGGAACAGGAAAAAAATAGTTATATGTTTATTTTCATGAGCCACTAACTGAAACTTAGCCTCTCCTTTAATTATGAATGTAGGTAACACAACACCATAGTCTTAGCAGTACCTGTGCAGAAAAGAGTTAACATGGCAGGTCTGAGACTGCTATCCTTAGAGTGGCCTGCTTGCAAGGTTGGTCCTTGGCTCTCATCTAGGAACTTTGATTTTGAGAGTGTTCTCAACCTTTTCTAACTCATCAGCGTGACTCACTCTGCCTAGATTGTTAGTGCAAACAATGTAGTTCACACTGAGTACCTACTTTCTTTGTGTGTTTGGAATTTTGGTACGTGCTAGGTAGAAGGTGCCTATGTGACCGGCCCTCAGTAAAAACCTTAAACGCTGAATCTCAAAGGATTTCCATGAGCAGAAATAATCACATTCATGTTGCCGAGTTTTCATCGCTGGGGGGAATGTGTACCATGTGTGACCCCTCATGAGAGGGGGGAGCATAAGAAGGCCTGCACACAGGTTCTTCTAGGCTCTACTTGTGTTTTTTCACACTATGATCCAACCATATATCCTTACTATATCATTGTAATAAATCTTAGCTGTAAGTACAACTTCATTTGGAGTGCTGTGAGACCTTTCAGCAAATATCTGAATGTAACGGTGGTCTTGGGGACAACTAACACAGTAGTGGTAGTGGTAGGATTAGCTAGAGTGACTCCATCTTACTGAAATTGGGCTACAGTATTATTTGCGGAAAAGAGAGAGGAACAGAGAATGATGAAACCTTGATAACTGGGTGGCTATGGAGTTATAGTATGAAACAGCAGCTGAGCTGCTATCTGTGGTCAGACGTAAAAAAGTTACCTATGGAATTTGAAAATGATAGATCCACCCCCAGAAAAGTTGGCTCTCTGGATCTCCTAGATGCTTTTGGCCATGCAGAATTGGCTCTGCTAAAGTAAGGAAGAAATAGCACAGCCCAGGTGAAGACATTGTTTTCTGTGGTCTCTCCCCAGTGCAACCGCCTTGCAGGAGGAGAAAGGCCTCAAACATTCTGCATAATGGGCTTTGGATGGACCAAATACCCTAAAATTTAGTTTGTACTTAATTTCTCCTCCATGTAGGAAGAAAAAAGGATAAATCTGTTCTCAGGGCTGGAGCAAGGCCTTAGATAAAGCAGACGAAAAGAAGAAAGGGGAAAAAGAACACTCTAACCATTTCTTCAGCCTAGCTGCTGCTGTTCCTCTCCCCCTCAGATCCATTCCAGCTGGATTCTTTTGGCAGCTGTGATATGAACCCCATAAATGGCAAATTTACTGCTAGGGATTTGAGTAAACTTGTAATGAGAAAAGAAAGGAAATTTTAATTCACAGCTTTGCATTTGTGGCTACTGCATATGGATGTATGGTAAAAAATTGATGCAAAATGTTATATGCCTTTAATTTCATAAATGCTAGAGGGGTCATCTCAATCAGGAAAAGCTGCAAAGAAAAATAAAACATGTTAATGGGACACAGCTCCTAAGCTTTTTTTGTCACAGGTGGGTGGATTGGAATTTAAACTCCTGGTATTGAAAATAAGGCTCTGTAACGGATGATTTTTTTTTTTTTTTTTTTTTTTTTTGCTGTAATTTTGCCAATTGGAGCCTCTGGAAAAGGGAGCCAATCTCCAAATGAAGCTATACTTTTAGAGTTCTAAAAAGCAGGTTTTTGAGGGTTTTCTTGTTTGTTTTTGCTAACGAGTTCTTGTGAAGTCATATTTCTGATATAGGGTTTAATGATTTTCTGGCCTGATTTGTATGTTTTTGCATGGGTCAATTTGGACAGTCTGGCATGACAGAGTAAAAGGTGTTTAGGAAAGACTTAGACTTAGACTTGAAACACAGGTGTCTGGCCTGACAGCATCTCTTGC
This sequence comes from Microcebus murinus, assembly GCF_040939455.1. NCBI lineage: Eukaryota > Metazoa > Chordata > Mammalia > Primates > Cheirogaleidae > Microcebus > Microcebus murinus. The sequence continues at coordinate 104,831,368 of NC_134136.1, forward strand.
CACTGCTGCAGAAAAGCCTCTGGCTTTTTTTTTTTTTTTTTTGAATACTGAATTCAAAGATTCTAATTTCCTGGACCTGACTTTAAGCTGAAACCTAATACTGTCTGCTATGGGCTATTTCAATTCAGCACTGAGCTGTGCTGAACTGAATGCAGGCACAGACTCAATGAACAGAACTCAGTCTCTGGGACTGCCGCAAATTTAAGACTCTGTGGAATTTCAAGCTATGAAACATTATGGATGCTGGATGGACCATCTGGGTCACTTGCCGATGCCATAGGGAAAGGGCTTGTCTCTAATGGAACCATTTGAGATAGAGATCGACTGTCTATTTCTGATACAATAGCCTGATTTCATTCCCAACTTGTGTTTCCTGCTGAAAACTATAATTTGGGGCAGGGGACACCACAGGGAGTATGACTCCTCTGCCCACTCTTGATAGATTGGATTCTCAAGGATGGCTCACTGCTGTTGACTTGTGTTGTGCTTTCCAGATTAGTTGCAGTTTGCAGCAATGGATTGAGCCTGACTCCATTTCCCTCGCCTTTCTCCTGCTGCATGCACCTTAGTGAGGCAGTTTGATCATTCAATGCAGCTGTCCCCAGAAAAAGATTGAGTTTTTCTAGGTTGTTCACTGGATAAATGATCAGGACAAATGGTATGGGGAGGGAGTATATAAACCTTTTTTGAGAACATATTGAAAAATCAGGACTTTGCCCTGACCAGTTCCTGAACATGATGTGTCTTTCTGGTTAGGTTGAATTAAAATGTTATCCTCTGAAAATGCTTTTGTCCCTCTTACACACAATGCTTCCAAACAAGAGGACTGGGTGAAAAAGAAATGATTAGGAAAGAAATGTAGTTAGGATTATTGAACAGGACACACTTGTAAGAACTAAGAAAAAAAAAAAAAAAAAAACAAACCCTCATACCTGAGGAGGCTCAGGGGAGGGAGTAAGGCATTAATGATTATTGTATTCTAGAACTGCTTCTGGAAACTTTCCTCTCTTTCTGAAGAAAACTCTCCTGCTGCCTTTGCAAGCTACTGCAGGCACTTTGGACTCATACTGACTGCTAGGCCTAAATGGCACATGACAGCATGACTATAACATGGCAGGAGTGGGCCAGCTCCTGCACAGTCCCCGCAGAATGTTCCAGATGCTGCCCACTTGCCAGGCAGATGAACTAGTGTCACTGACGGAACTGTTTGGGACTGATGACTTCAGACAGGGCCCCTGAAACCAGGGACTGAATTGAATCACTTGCACCGGACTGAGCACCCTGGGGTGGGAGGCACCACGTGGAAGGCCACAGTGGGGGCTGCCTGACCAATACATATTCCGCTCAGGTGCCCTAACATGATCAACTCTTTGTTTCCAGGACACTGCATGAGCCCTTGGGGATCATACTTCTTGTGTGTGTGTGTGCTGTGACTATCATGACACTGCCTCGGCCCTGGAAAGCATTCAGGTCAGCTTCAATTACTGGCAAGAGCTGTGCTGGGACTGAGTGGATGCCTTGGGCCAGGTAAAAAGGTTCATACAGGGACTGTCGGAGAAAGTCACATGGCTGCCTAAGATGGACCTTTGTGGTTACTGGGATTTGTTTCAACTGGCTAAGTCCAGGACTCCAAAAGGACATAACTGAGATCTGTATTGCAGATTGGTCCCACCTTGCTGTGTAGGGGGCTACTGATAATTCTTCTGTAAAGACATCTTGACCAAGGTTCAAAGGGGTGGGTGGATTGTGCATTAGAGAATAAACATAGTAAGCCCAAAAGAGCTGTCATTAGAATAGCCAGAATTCAAGGTTAGCACTTGGCTGACAGCTGGGAACTTTGATTTTGCAAGTGTTTTCACTCTTTCCTAACTCATAAGGGTGACTCACTGTGCCTAAACTGTGCAAACAATGTGGTTCTCGTTGATCACCTGCTTTCTGTGAATTTGGAATTTGGGGATATGCTAGGTAGAGGGTGCCTATGTGGCCAGCCCTCAATAAAAACCCTAAACTCGGCCGGGCGCTGTGGCTCACGCCTGTAATCCTAGCTCTTGGGAGGCCGAGGCGGGCGGATTGCTCAAGGTCAGGAGTTCAAAACCAGCCTGAGCAAGAGCGAGACCCTGTCTCTACTATAAATAGAAAGAAATTAATTGGCCAACTGATATATATATAAAAAATTAGCCGGGCATGGTGGCGCATGCCTGTAGTCCCAGCTACTCGGGAGGCTGAGGCAGAAGGATCACTCAAGCCCAGGAGTTTGAGGTTGCTGTGAGCTAGGCTGACGCCACGGCACTCACTCTAGCCTGGACAACAAAGTGAGACTCTGTCGCAAAAAAAAAAAAAAAAAAAAAAAAAAAAAAAAAAAAAAAAAAAAAAAAAAAACCCTAAACTCTTGAATCTCAAAGGGTTTCCCTGAGTAGAACTATCATATACATGTTGCTGAGTCTCTATCTGGGGAGAAGAGTACACCATGTGTGACCCCTCACAGGAGGGAGGAGCATAACTAGGCCCACACACAGATTCTTCCAGATACTACCTGTGTCTTTTCCTTTATTATCTGGCCATATATCCTTACTACATCGCTGTAATAAATCTTAGCCCTGAACAAAACTATGTACTGAGTCACGTGATACCTAGCAAATCTCTTACCCAGGCAGTGATCTGGGGGTACCCCAACACAGTCACCAGTGGAAATCTCAAATATTTTCTTGTCACTTTATAGATGTTGTAGATATTTTAAAATTTCAATTATATTGATCACTGCTTTGAAATTAAGGTAAATGTTAGACCTGCCATGAGATAGTTTCTTATTTAATGTGTTAATAAGGAAACATATTATAGCACATATATTTCAAATATTTTTCAATATTGCACTTTGACATAATTCACTTCCTTTGTAATCTTAAGTATTTTATTTGCTACAATACTCTGAGAGCTTGATTCTGAGATGTTCATAGGATTCACCAAACTGCCAAAGGGGTCTGCACAAAAGAAAGTTTAAGACTCTCTGCAATGGGTTATTACCTTGGGACTAGATATCCTAATTACTAACAGGCAATTTATTACCCATAGAAGAATAGACATGTGGTGCACTAAATTTCATCTGGGGGCAAGGGAAACCTAATTCTTTGGATTATAATTAAAGGTGTAGCAGGTTGCTTTATGATTTCATGCCATGCTTGTTCAATGTGACACTTACAAAGACAATATATCTAAAAGATGAGGTGTAATTAGGGGGTTCTAATGATGTTGAGCTTTCTGGAACTATAATCCCTCCTTACAGAATATAAGTTTCTTGTGGAATTTTAAATCCATAACTGTGTACAGAAAATCTCCAAATAAAACTCTGAAAATCTATTTTACTTTGAGGTACCTTTATCATCACAGATTGCATCTTGGCTCCAATTGGGTACAAAGACAGTCTTCCATACAGCTGGCAAAAGTGGAAATGAAAATACAGCAAAGTCATCTTCCACTGACACCAGCATGTTATAACAGTAAATGTCATGATGTTACAAAGATACTTTTTGCTTATGAAGGCTAGGCTTTAATAATTTGTGAAGCCTTACTTAAACCCTGATAAGATTTTTAAAAATCAAGTTAATGGTTAACACCTTCAAATTTATTATAACTTAATATCACAAATTTGGTTTTAGCAGGTTCCACGTAGAGTGTCCCTAAACTTGTGAAAGTAGCTCATTAGTGTAGTACCCTGCTCTTTCCTTAAAGATGTACAGAGATATGTTACCCATTGGCAAATGTTTTATTTCACAATGAAACAGTATGGGACAGAGGAATTTTTTTAATTGTCTGGAACTAAGGTACTTCTTTAATTGAATACAAAAATACTATGAATGTAAAAATAATAAGAAAGTTTATTTTACAACATTTTGTACTCTTCTACCCACAGCTCTTTATTCTTCCTTCACGGTGAACTGTACTCTGTGGCTCACATGCCTTCATAACTTCGCACAGAGCATTTCCAGCATCATATCATCCATACTGACTGTGCCAATGATGGGCCTGAAGAACAGTTCAGCAATGACATTGGCATTGATGAACCTCAGCAGGAAAAGGGCACTATTCAGTTCTGCGAATCTTGCCTGGTGTCCTCTGTGCGTCATCCTGACGTGTTCATTGAGGATCTGCTGAGTTCCCCACTGAAGTCCCTGAATGTACTTCACGCACTGCAGGCCTGGCAGGTCTGGAAGGAGAAAAATCTTTTTGTTATAAACAGCTCACCACAGAGTTCTTTGCTACCTTTTAGAATATACCTATTTCTGTCTCTTCACCATTAAACAAGAGCTCAAGCTTCCAGGTTAAAAGGGTTTCTCTAAAGCAAGGATAAAATACCCATCCAGTTCTAAGTTTTCAGAAGCAACACGTCTAAGAATAAAACATCACGTAATTATTTTAGTTAATATTCACTATGTTTATATACACATTTAAAAACATTGGCCATGAATCAACAAAGGTACACTTAATTTGAGAATATAATACAGTTTAATGCATTATCACTCCAATTCACTTTCTATGCAAATAGGAAGAAATTAATACTATCCCAAGAAGTGAGCACTTTACCTTTTATCTATGGAAAACAGGGCTATTGGAAACAGGAAGTTTTGGCAGATGACAAATATTTTACCATTCTTCCTCAAATTTCCCACCATTACACAGATTGTCCAGCCAATGATGGTAAACCTCACAGCCACGAAACTATGGCACACAGGTTTCACTCTGCTTATTTGCCTGCAGGTCAGTATTAGTCTAGAGGCTCATAATAATTTGAAAGCTATTGCTGGCCACTTAGCTCACTGTTCCATGATTTCTGTATTGGTGAAGATTAAAAAGGGGAGAGAGGGAGAGGGAGGGAGGGGGAGAGGGAGAGAGAGAGACAGGGAGAGAGAGGGAGAGAGAGAGAGAGAGAGAGAGAGAGAGAGAGAGAGAGAGAGAGAGAGAGAGAGAGAGAGAGAGAACACACGCCCATGCACAATTTTAATGAGTGCCTCAAAAGGCTCTTTTAAAATATATCAAAGTAAGAAGTTTTTGAAAGCATTCTCTTACAGCCATTAAAAGGTTAAAAGGTAAACATGAAAACATCATAGATTGCAACATGGCTCAAAAGTAACTTTTCTAATAGAAAACGGATGACCTTTTGCAGTACAGTGTGATACCTAAGTAAAAGTGAATAAAATAACACAGGAAAGGTTAATTTCATGTAAGTTTTAGGAAGAAGTTGGTAAGAGGAAGCTGCTATTACAAGTCCTTGGGTCCTCTGCGATAGTAATGTTGTTGCTAAGTTCTTTAATTTGTATTCAAGTAATTAGCAGTTCAACATTTGGTTTAAAGGATGTTAATGATGCAATGCAGTCATTTCTTTCCCCTTTTCTACAAAATTCAACAGAAAAAATATTTTAAAAGCACCATGCTGATCATCACAGAGCAGCAGAACCAGTGTTCTTAAAAAATAATAATAATAATGATGGCAATAGGCATGAGTTACTCCTTATAGGCAAATAGCAAATCTGTTAAATAAAATAACACAATAAAGCAACATTAGAAATCCATATTCCAATTCTGAATAGCCCTGTCCACACATTAACATCCCTTATGACCTACAGTCAATATTCAGGCTTGAGACCCAATTTTGTTGTGTTCAAATTCCACTGATGAAAGTAGGAAGAGGCTTTGTTTAACTCCAGCAGAAATATGAAGCTTCTATAGGTCCCATGGCTTGTGCACTCATTACTTTTCTCTGCTTTCACACTACTCCTCTCCCCCAAAAGTAGCTTTTTCCCAAAAAAAGGACTTGCTTTCAAAATAAAGTCAGGAAAGAAAAAAGGCAAATGGACACCACAGTTTTATATCTCTCCTTATGTTTATGTTCAAACTTGTGTATATGTGTGTGTATACACAAACAGAAGAATAAACAGCAAAGAAAGGATACACACTTAATAGGCATTACCTTTCTCTCAAAGGTAGGTGCATTTGCATTTGTGTTTCAAGCACACTCAGCCAGTTAAACTCATACAGAGAGAGGTTTAGAAAAGGAAGAATGAGAATAAAGGGTGTCAGTGTGACAAAAGTATGCAAAACAAGGAGCAAGGAAAAGAGAAAAAGCTATTGGAATGTAAACTTCTGGAAGTCGAGCCCCTCTCACCATTATACTCCAATAGAATAATCATAGTAGATGGTTAATAACATTGGCTCAAGGATTGAGAACATTGTTTTCCAAATGATCTTTAAGCATTACTTGAGACACTTATTATGAAGGCAGATTTGCAGACCTTGGGCCAGAGCTATACTGAATCAAATATCTTTAGGGGAGGAGCCTGGAAAAGACTTTTATTCCCCACCCCCCACCACACACACAAGTGTTGCTAATGCACAAGCAAGTTTGGAAAATCATGGTACAAACAAAAGGGTAACCTACAATAGTCACTGGGATTAACTGACCTCTCTAGGTCATAATGTGAGGTCCGAATGAATTATTATCCCACCAAATACTGATCTATGTACCCCCCAAAATGCTAGGCAGGGGGCAAGGACATAACCAGAGACTCCTCACACCAGGGAAAAATGATGTAAGAGGAGCATTATAAAAACTATCCCAACTCAAGTTGCCTGGAAACTTTCTTCCCATTAGTGATCATTTTGGAAAGATGCTGATTGAAAATGAGTAGAGTATATCAGAGACAAGGTACTGGGCTGTCCAGGATGATATTCTCCTATGATTTGCTTGCACTCTGTGGGGCAGTGTGTCCAGTACCCAACAGAAAGCCTGAAAGTGTGGTGCGGCAGATATTACATTGGCCCAGAACGTTCCCAGGTGCCACAACACACCAGCGATTTATTTTGGAGTAAGTTCACCTGGGAGGCGTCTACCTGTTATGTAAAATCGGGTGGGGACAGTTATAAAATACAGTGCGCCAGCTCTCAGTTCTGACCGTCTTTTTTCCTGCCTTTTTTGCCAACCTGATTATTCAAAGACTTGGAGGATGAGATAGCCCAGATGCTTAGGATCATATAAATGAGTGTTCAGAGGCAGACTTGTGAAACACTAAGTCCAGTGTCCTGTCTGAGAGTGTTCCCAGGGAATAGTCTGTCTATGGAGTCTTAACAAATGTTTCCTCTCTTGCTAGCCTTAATAGATTTCCTCCAACAAAAAAGGTTCTAGTAAATTTCAGAACGAGGTTTCAAAAAAATGTTGCGGAATTTGCAGCGAACAAACACTTAAAAAAAAGACAAAACCTATGCTACTGTATTTAAAAGAAAACTAAAGAAGGACTAACCATGTCCCATGAAGGCACAAACTTTTCTGTAGTGACAGAAATGCGTAGAGAGCCAAGTGCAAACCTCAACAATCACTCCCCTCCTCTCTGGCAGCAGCCCACCTAGAAGAAGTGGTTCCTGAAGCCTCCCACCCCAACTCTGCTGAGTTAGTCGCGATTTTTCACCTGTTCCCCGACACTCTCCTGACCACTGAAAACTCCTTAGTGCCTGCGCCCCGGAGTGGGCACTGCCCAATGCTTTTCTGAGCTGGGGAAAGCCTGCGCCCAAGGCCAGCGCCCTTACCCGGGTTAAAGAGCACGGTCCCCTTGAGGTAGGCGTACTCCTTGGTACTGATGTTCAGACTCCAGCACTTGGCAAGGAAGCCCTTGATGGCTTGGACCTCGGCGGCAGAGGGCAACCGCCCGGTCTCCCGCGGGGATGCCAAATGTGGCTGCAGTGTGGCCAGGGACAGTGGCTCGTCGCTCGCCGTCTCCCGCCGCCTGGTGGTGAGGATCCTCTGCAGCATGCTGGGCTCCGCGGTCTCCACCGTCTCAAACTGCATGCGGTCCTGGGCCAGCTCGAGCATGAGCAGGGGCGCCCAGCAGCTGCGCACCAGCACCAGCTGCTGGTCCAAGGGCAGCACCTGGAAGCAGGGCAAGTACTTGACGAAGCGCAGCGTCTTCAACAGGCCGGCTGAGGCTGCCTCGCAGACCACCTGTGGACTCTTGAGAGCCACCGGCCGCTGGGCACCGCACGAGGTGTCCCACCAGGGGGCCCCCGACTGCGCTTCTGGAGCCGCGCGAGTTTGATTTGCTCTGGTGGGCATGTTGTAGAGGATGCTGCCCTGCGGCGAGTGGTCGTCACCGCAAAGGCGGCAGCGGTACAGGAGCGACATGGCCCGCCCGCCCAGTAGCCCCTCTCTACCACGCAGCCTCTGCGAGCAATTGGAGCGTTCCCACCACTCGCCCGCCGGCCGTGCCTCGGGCGCTTCTGGAGCCACGTGCGCTTGCTTTGCGCTCGTGAGCAAGCTGTAGAGGATGCTGCCCTGCCGTGGGTGGTCTTCACCACAAAAACAGCAGCGGTACGTGAGCGCCACTGCACGCCCGCCCGGTACCCCCTCTCTGCCCACCACGGGCTCAGCGCCGCACGAGCAGCCCCAGCACGGAGCCCCCGGCCGCGCCTCCGGAGCCCTTTGCATTTGCTTTGCGCTCGTGAGCATGTTGAAGAGGATGCTGCCCTGCCGCGGGTGGTCTTCACCGCAAAAGCAACAGCGGTACAGGAGCGTCATAGCCCTCCCGCTAAACAGCCCCTCTCTGCCCACCGCGGGCTCAGCGCCGCACGAGCAGCCCCAGCATGGAGCCCCCCGCCGCGCTTCGGGCGCCTCAGCAGCCGTGCGCGTTTGCTTCGCGCTCATAAGCATGTTATAGAGGATGCTGCCCTGCCACTGGTGGTCCTCGCCTGCCATGGCCCACGGCGCACGCAGCCCCGCTCTGCCCGGTGGCAGCCGCCTGGGACCTATTTATACCTAGCGCGCACGCAGGCGCATCGGCCGCCTCCGCCTGGGCAAGGGCGCAGAGGGGGGGCGCGGCGCTGCACTCCAGTATGTTCGCCGGTGACCTGGGTGGTTCAGTGGGGCAGATGCTTCTTAAAAGCTGGAAATGGGACAGGAACGTCCGCATGGGGGCTCCTGGACACTTCCCTCCTTCCTCTCATTACCCTTTCCCCGTCTCTGGAAGACGGGAGCAGACTACACGGACCAGGGTTGAGAAACTGTTTCTCCTGTTTCCAATGAACCCTAATTCGTTCTCTTTACTGGGAGGGCGGGAGTGCCTAGAAGGGGAAAACTCTATTTCTATGTTATCTTTATAAACTTTCATTAAATGATAATTTATAATTCACACTTTACGTGTCTTATATTTTATATATGGATGGGGAGGTCTCATTTTCAAGACCTTGAAAAGTATGAACCATAGACCAGCAGTACTGGCGTCTTATGGGAACTGGGTAGAAATGTGCAATCTCAGTCCCCATCCGGACCTTCTAACTCTGAATCTGCATTTTAACAAGTCTCCAGGGGATTTGCATGCAACTTAATGTTTGGAAAGCACCGGTCTGAGTATGCTGTCACAAGCATTCAGTTTAATTCCATCAACATTTATAAGCACCCACTGTGTCCTAGATGCTGTGTTAGAGAGCTGGGGGTGAGGGTACGACCATGATGTAAAAGTGGCTAAAATTTGGGAATATAGAAACCAAGAGAGATTAACAGACTGTTACAGCGAAAACTTTTGATGCTTGTAGAGGTATTACATTGGTAAGTTTGTAATTAGCATTTCTTCTCCCACACTTCTTCCCAAGCGAATAATGAAAAATGCAAGCATCAGAAAGCCTGGATCCTTTGGTCTTCACTTGCCACACGGTCTCCTCCCTCAAGTTCCACACAGGCACCGAGGTCAGTGGGTCTCCCCATGCCATCACCTGCCCTTTGTGTACTAGCTGGTTGTTTGACCTCAAAATCACAACTATTTGGTCCTCAAATTTCTCATCTCTACAATGAAAGTTTTATTGTAGTGATTTGTTGGGTCCAGGACTAAAAATGTGGAGCAGAGAAGATAATTGATAGATGCCCCTCCCCCCCTTTTTTGTTCTTCTTATTTTATTTTTTTTACATTCTCTGGGACCTGGAATTCTGAGCATAAGAGGAAAACCTAGGCAACCCCCACTTTGCTTTTCCCTGAAATTTTATTCTGTTTGCAGACCTTATATAGCACAGTGGTTAAATCTCTGGCACTGGCACCAGATACCCTCAATTTTAATCCTGGCCCTGCCACTTTGTAGCTTCATAACCTTGGACAATGTATTAGTTTCCTATTCCTGCTGCAAAAAAAAAATATTACAAATGTAGTGGCTTAAGGCAGTACAAACACTGCAAATTTATTATGTTATAGTTTTGGAGGCCAAAAGTCTGAAATCAGTTTCATTGTGCTAAAATCAAGGTGCCATTCCTTCTGGAAGCTCTAGGGGAAAATCTATTCCCTTACCTTTCCTAGCTTCTATAAGCTACCTATATTTCTTGGCTTCTGGCCACATCACTCTGACCTCTATTTCCATCTCCTTCTCTCTTTTAAAGATCTTTTTAATTATATTTTGCCTACGCAGATAATCCAGGATAACATCCTCGTCTCAAAATCCTTAACTTCATCACATCTTCAAACGCCCCATTATCCTGGAAGATAACTTCACAGGTTCTGAGGATTAGGATGTGGACATCTTTTTTTGAAGGACAGGGGCATTATTTAACCTATCACAGGAAAGTTACATAAGCTGTCTGTACCTCAGTTTCTTCATAAGTAAAATATGCACGATAGTCTCTGTGAGTTAATCCTCATACATGAGTTAATTTGTGTAAAGTGTTTAGAAGAATGCGTGGTACATGGTAACCATTGGATGGATCAACCACTATTTTCCTTTTTTTTTTTTTGGATAATGTGGGATAATTTCAAACTTTTATTCCACTTTTTCTGCCTGTCCACATTTCTTGGCCCAGACTGGATGGGTCACTTGGTCCACACAATAATATATACTGACAATGTTATCTCATTATCCATTTCATTATTTTCCATTCCCAATATTCGAACTACTATTTTGGGTATTGTTATTGCTGCTTCAGTACCCTCTTGCTTAATGAACCCATCAACCAGCCTAGCTGAAAAGCCTAACCTAGCTCAATCTGCACCTTCAACTTCCAGAGCTAGTCACAATTTTCTTTCCAACACCTTATATGATTTATTTAGTTATTTGATGCTTATTGATTGTCTTTCTCACACACACTAGTATAAAAGACCTTGAGGGCAAGTAATCTGTCACTATGTATCCCAGCAATTAGAACAATGTCTGACACATAGTAGGTGCTCAAGAAATATATACATTGGCCAACTACCCATTTAGAGAGAAAGGAGAAGGCTATAGCTCCTGCTCTTAACACAGAGGCTAAGCATTCCCACACAGCTATTAATATCACTGCACTGACTCTGCAGAGAAGAGAAGTTAGCAGGCCTTGTGAGACTAAGACTTTTCTAAAGGCCTGTTTTGATACTTATAGTGCTACAAATACTGTGGTAAAGTAACAGGAGAACTGGATTAACAGTCAAAAGACCTGGCCTTGAATTTTGGCTCTTCTGCTCTAAAGATACAACAATGAACAAGTAATTTAACTTCAGCCTTCTCATTTGTGAAATAGGGATAAAATTCTGTAAACCAATAGTAATATGTACACTCTGTCCTAAGTCTTTAAAAGGGTTATTTTATTTTTATCTCAATGTGGTCACTTACAGAGATGTTTGCTGACTCCTCCACTACATTGAAACATAAATAAAGTGACTTAAATTTACACTCATTTACTTCCTAATGATTTAACATTGAGCAAAGCATTTAACTTTACATTAGCCTTTTCATCTATGGAATAAAAAAAACCAGTGCTATAAACTCATATATATATATATATATATATATATATATATATATCCTTCAAGCATTTTTCTAGGCCAGGCGTGGTGGCTCACACCTGTAATCCTAGCACTCTGGGAGGCTGAGGCGGGCAGATTGCTTGAGGTCAGGAGTTCGAAACCAGCCTGAGCAAGAGCAAGACCCCGTCTCTACTATAAATAGAAAGAAATTAATTGGCCAACTAATATATATAGAAAAAATTAGCCGGGCACGGTGGGGCATGCCTGTAGTCCCAGCTACTCGGGAGGCTGAGGCAGCAGGATTGCTTGAGCCCAGGAGTTTGAGGTTGCTGTGAGCTAGGCTGATGCCACGGCACTCACTCTAGCCTGGGCAACAAAGCGAGACTCTGTCTCAAAAAAAAAAAAGCATTTTTCCAAATATTGTTCATCTCATCAACTGTATTTTTAAAAATCTTAGAAACTTAAACCCATTTTCTGTGACACCTCACACAAATTTAATGCCTTTGACTTTGAATTTCAGGCACTACCTGAAATTGAAACTTAAGTGCAGTGCCGAGAACCATGAATTTCTAATATATTGGTTATAGTTCTTGTTCTTTCCCAGGAGCTGAGTCTTCTCATTTTCTTACTTGTGTTTTCCTTGAAGTTTCCATCTTCTATTCGCAACTCTGAAGGACTTTCTAGGTTCTTTGGATTCACTGTTTCGAAGGAGAGATTGCCTGCTTGTCCTTCACAAGTATTCATCTTTGGAAATGTCAGGAGAAAACTGACTTCATCTTTCCACTTTCCATTTTTTTCCCTGAACAAATAACTCCTGAGAAACAAAATCGTCCACACATACCAGTATAGATATTTGCACAAAGTAATACTAGCCTGCTGGTTGCTACAGGATTAGTGAAGACATAACCTTCTAAGGCAGGCACAGCCTTTTTCAGTTGATTTGTTCTGTACCTTCAGACCACTGTGACAGCTAGACCAATGGACACTTATCACCTGTACCTGTCATGTGCTGAGTTTGTCCACAAATGCAATTTGGATATCTATACTGACTCATTGTGAGATGACCTTGGCCAGTTGGACACCTGCTCTGCAGAATCCATTATCTGTTCCAACTCAGGGTGGGAGTGAGGCTGCTCTGCCTGCCTAAATGCAACCTTCAACATCAAAGTAATGCAGTTTTTACTAAATGATATAGGAGTGAAGTACAGGTGGAGACGAAGCTGGGCAAAATTGTAAAACCGACCTTTGCACAGCAAGCTGCTCTTGACCTGGGAAGGCATGGCGATCTGAAACATGATATGAATTATCAACCTGGGCTTAAAAAAGCCGAAATGCCTTAGAATTCAGTTCCTTCAGTGAACAGGTGACAGGGAGTAACAATAGAACTTTCCTTATTTTTCAAAGTAAATGTCAGTTAAACACTCTTGTAGATGAATAGTAGCTGATGAAACCCAAGATATAGCCTCCCTCCTTTCCAAGACCCAGAATGTTAAAACTATATTTATGGAAGAATTGATAGGCTTTAGCTGCTGATTCATGAAACCCCTAAAGAAGATCAAATCATCATTATTTATTTCCTTCAGATGAGCTACGATGAAGGTTATCAGCTGCCTTACAGGTCACATAGTTGCTGATCTGGAATTATGGCTCATACTCACTGTAATCCTGAAATGCTCTAAAATCACTTTTTCAAATCTGTCAACGGCTTCTTTCAAGGAACAACATTCATCAGATTAATTTATTTTACTGAATCTACCAATTTCAAGTCCACCTCAATGCCAGATGTTGACCAAATTATTTAATTAATAAATTCAAATGATTGGCAGGTTTAAAAATTATTGCCCCATTTATTTGACTAGTCAGTTTGAAAATTATTGCTCTATTGGTCCACGTAGCTTGTCCCCCAATGGTGGTGGTAATTTTAGTTACAGATGTCCCCTGTATTGGGTCTGAAAGTGTTGTAAGATCTCCCTCCTAGGAAAGTGCTTTCTTTTCCCCTCCAACTTTTCTTAGCAGCTTATTCTTCATAATCACTGTATCTAGAGTCCCTTGTATACTGCCTAGCATATTGAAGGCACTTAACAAACATCTGCTGAATGCAACAGTAAGTAAAATATTTCTTCCACATTTATGTATCTTTTAACTTCACTAAGTTTCCCAACCTTCACTTCTTTCCACTGATGGTGTAGGTTTTAACAATTTTGCCAGCCCTGGTGGAAAGACTTCAGGTTTCTTCTGCCAAATATCAGCTACTTGTCTTAATCAGTCTGACTTCTAGTTTAACAATCTTTAAAATGACAGTAAACATGTTCACTTCACAAAGGTGCGGAATCTATAAAATGCTGTTATATATATTTTTTAGAAAAGCATTAACACTGCCTCACAAATGTGAGTTATTAGAGCTAGATTACAATTTCTTTTTATCAATATATAATATTTGTACATATTTATGGGGCATATGTTATATTTTGTTACATACATAGAATGTATAATGATCAAATCAGGGTGTTTGGGGTATCCATCACCTTAAGCATTTGTCATTTCTATGTTTTAGGTACATTTCAACTCCTCTCCTCTAGCTATTTTGAAATGTGCAATACCTTGCCATTAACTATAGTCATTCTACTTTGCTATCAAACATTGGAACTCATTCTTTCTATCTAACTGTATGTTTGTACCCAACAACTAACTCTCTTCATTTCTATCACCACATACACATCCTTCCTAGACTCTGGTATCTATCATTCTATTCTCTACCTCCATGAGATAGCAATTTCTTTAAGTCAAGTCAGCAGCATCAGACTTTGTGAAGTAACATATTTCCCAATTAAATCAAATTGGTGCATTTGAAATTCTCTGCGGATATACATATCAAATACATTTGAAATAAGGAATCACTACAGTCAATAATAAGTCATTCAGGTCTGGATTTAAATACATTTAACAATAGCATCATAAACCTAATTGCTTTCTCTAGGCCCACAATGACAAACATATGAACAACAAAAACAATTTTGTGAACATAAGCAAGTGAATTTCGTTGCATCAAAGTGAAATGCTGGTGATGAAGATAATCAAAACATTTATTTCCAAAATCATGTTTTTGCCATGATGGGTGTGGCTGAATTAATGAAAAGTAGCTGCCTTAGTTCTCTGAAGCAGAGCGTGAGACAAGGACTGTGTACCTTTCCTTGAGAAATCATCCCAGGAAGCAGTGTTGAGGGTACAGGAAAAGTGAAACTGGGAAGATGGAAAAGCAGATATTATGATTCATTACTATGGTCACTGTCATTAGCAATAGGAGTGATTCCACCAGTACCTCCAGAGAAACATACAGAACGCCTCCCAGAATTGTCTGCCCAAAGGAGGTGGCAGCAACATTTATCCATTAGTTAGTTTCCAGCTCCCAAGGTTGAAGGTTGTCACCAAGTTTCCACTAGTATTCGTGGTGCTGCAAAATATAGTCAGTGTGAAAAAGGTCACAGCCTGCATGGAACTGTCCACTCATCTGCACTTGGAATCAGAAGTATTGACAAGAAGATACAAGGCAGAAATCAGAGACATCTGAAAGAGAAGCTCATGGCTGATCATCCTTAACTCACTGCCATGCAGTCCATCTCACTTGATATAGATAATCAATAGAGGTGATACAATAATTACCCCAGGACTCCTCTGCTGAGCTTGTTCATCTTTGAAAAGCATGTTACCATTATGTCCCCAAATGTCCAATGCTTTAGATAAGTAAGGTTTGAGTGGGGGAAGCAGGCAAGAACATTGACCCAGTACTGGATAATAATTTGTTCTGACTAAGGATTTATTCAACAGTGTTACCAGCCACTCTCTTATAGATAGACAATTAAAAAAATGCACTGTTTTCCAGTGCAACAAAATTTCACCAGATAGCCACAGCTTTTGCAAAATTAGGGGTTGTGGTATTACTTCTATCATTTGGGTGTTCCTAAATACTTCGATTAATATTTTTCAATCTGTTCAAAAGTGTTTAAGCAAAACCAGAATCTTTATATAAGCCTTATCTTGAAGCTTTAAGGCATGCTTGGATCAAGATACTCAAACTATATTACCAGGACATGTTTTTTTTATTTTTTATTATTTTATTTTATTTATTTATTTCAGTATGTTACAGGGGTACAAATGTTTAGGTTATGTGTATTGCACTTTCCCCACCTGAGTCAGAGCATGTTCATCCCTCAGACCAGGAGTCCTAAAACTTTTTAAACAGGGGGCCAGTTCACTGTCCCTCAGACCGTTGGAGGGCCATTGGAGAGTGCACCACACATTCCACACATGCGCACTGTGGGCCCAGGATGAGTTGGCTGCTAAGCAGGACAGGCAGCGGTGGCAAAAACACGGGGCAGGCTGGATAAATGTCCTCAGCGGGCCGCATGTGGCCCTCGGGCCATAGTTTGAGGACCCCTGTCCCAGACGGTGCACACTGCACCCATTAGGTGTGAATACACCCACCTCTTTGTCCCCCCCCACCTGCCCAACACCCAATGACTGTTACTTCCATATGTGCGCTTAAGTGTTGATCAGTTAATACCAATGTGATGGTGAGTACACGTGATGCTTGTTTTTTCATTCTTGGGATACTTCTCTGATCTCTTGTAATGTGAATTATCCTTTATTCATATCCACAATCCACCTAGTAGCAGATCTTATCAACTCTACCTTCAAAATATATATCCCATCACCACCATCACTACCACCTTGTCCCTAGCCGCCATCTTGTCTTACTTCAACTCCTGCAATAACTTCCTCACTGGTCTCCTGCTCTCATTTCTTTTCTGTCTATAGCTAGTTTTCCAAACAAAGAGTGATGCTTAAAGATAAGTGAGATTATGAATATCTACTGCTCAGAGCCTCCGATATCTTACCATCACACTTATAATGGGAAAGTGTAGCCTTTTAGGCCTTAGACTTTAAAATCTTACAGAATTTTGCCCGTTCTCTCCCCAACTCTATCCCTTATTTACTATGCCCTAGCTACATGGCCTCCTTGATTTTTCTCAAACCTTCAGCCTTCCTCTTCTGGACTATTGAGTCAACTGAAGATCATCACATGACTCATTCATTTCACTACCATTAGGCCTTGGCTCAGGTGTCATGTCCGGAGAGACATCCTCCATGTCTAAAAGAGAACCTCTCCACTCTTCATCCTTGCTGCCTGCTTTAGTTGTTTTCTTGTCCCTAATCATTATACATATAGGTTTATTAGATTATTTATTTATTGTTGGCCTCTCCCATGAGAATATACAGTCTATGAAAGTAGAGACTAAGGCATTCACTGCTATGTCCCTAGCACTGGTAGCAGTGCCTGGAATATGGAAGGTGATAAATAATGTGGACTGTTTTTTCTCTAAGTCTATAAGACCTGGATGCATTCCTGGAATTTCTTTGTTCTCCTGTTGACTAAGTAAATTATTCCTTAATCAGTTCCTTAAACAGTTCCTTAATCACCTGAACAACTATCCAGAAACCCACTCCTGCCCTCTCTCAGTGTATGCCATCTCTGCTTCCAGGGCTGTGCCTAGTAGAAAATGCCAATGTTCTCAGAAAATTTTATCTGAAAAAAAAGTGTGTGTACTTTTATTGTGTGTGTGTGTGTGTGTGTGTGTTTTCTCGGTGGTGTTTTACTCTGCCTTGTTTTATCTATCAATGCAACTATATGTCCTTTCCATCTTCCAAACATGTATCCAAATCTCTGACCAATAGATTGTTCCCTTCTCAGAGCTGTAATGGATTTATCCTATCTGTATCATTTACTTTATCCTTCCAATAGGATTCTGTGAGAAGAAGTAAATGTATGTGATCCACCTGCTGCCTTGACCTACAAGCTCCTGGTGAACAGTTTATTAAGCATGAAACTCTTAGGACTCTATGTGTCTGTGTCTGTGTGTGTGTTTCTTTAGATATTGTGCAATATAAGGGAGTACTACAGGGGCTTGTCCAAACATGGTCCAGAGTCCACAAGGTTCAGGATGGTGGAATTTGATTTACAAGGGGGTAAAAGGAAACTGCTCGGTAATACTTCCATGACCTCTTTCCAGCTGGAGTTCTGATGGATAAAAGTAAAAATGTACCATAGGGACCAGACGCTAAAGATTGATTCAATAACCATTCAGCAGCATTTGAAGTGGGCATTCCACATATAAGAAATGACACACAAGATCTCATTACTGGAAATTTACCCAAAAGAACAAAAGACATTCTATAAAAGAGACATCAGCACTAGAATGTTTATAGCAGCACAATTCACAATTGCAAAGATGTAGAAACAACCCAAGTGCCCATCAATACATGAGTGGATTAATAAAATGTGGTATATGTATACCATGGAGTACTATTCAGCCACAAAAAAACAATGGTGATCTAGCACCTCTTGTATTATCCTGGATAGAGATGGAGCCCATTCTACTAGGCGAAGTATCACAAGAATGGAAAAATAAGCACCACATGTACTCACCATCAAATTGGTATTAAGTGATCAACACTTAAGTGCACATATATTGGTAACATTCATCAGGTGTCAGGCAGGTGAGAAGAGAGAGGAGGGGATGGGTAAATTCACACCTAATAGGTGCAGTGTGCACTGTCTGGGGGATGGACAGGCTTGAAGTTCTGACTCGGTCAGGGTAAGAGCAATATATGTAACCTAAACATTTGTACCCCTGTAATATACTGAAATAAAAAAAAAGAAATGACACGAACAAGAAATGAAACTTTTCATAACAATTCTATTAAAATCCACCAAAACTAGAAGCAATGTAAATAAAATATGATTTGGCATTTATTTCTCTTGTATCTAGAAACACGTGTGAGGAGTTATTGATAGCCTTTAATTCTGTGGATGAACTTTAATCTCATAATAAATACCTCCTTTTCAGACAGAAAAGGTCATTCTAAATGGGTTTAACTTATTTGACATCTGCTAAAAGTTCATTTAACATTATTAATTATGATTATGCATTGATTTCCCAAGTATCCTTTGAAAATTCCTTGATCAAGGGTCACTGCATCACAGCCTTTCACATATTAAGGCGAATGCGTCGAGTAGGGACTAGGAGGGTGGGCAGGGGGAATGCCCTAGTAAAAGGGTAAATTGTATAATGCATGTTTCTCTATGTGAAAATCTCAGCTGTATTTTATTACGGCAAAGCGCATTTGGCTTTTCATTTGCAGTCACTTATTTATAATGTAAAAAGGATGGCCAAATAAAGGATACATACTTAAGCAAAATTCCAAATGTAATTCTGGGAGCAAGGTGGGAGAAGAAAAATATTCTTTGACAATTACAAATAATAATATTTCATTTAAAATATCCTAAAGTGGTTTCATAACAGAGACATTAATGGTGCACTAAGTCCTGGCTACACAGTGTGGTCCTCAGATCAACAGCATCAGCATCACCTGGGAGCTTGTTAGGAATGCAGAATCCCAGGCCTTGCCCCAGACCTATGGAATCAGCATCTACACTTGAGCAAGATCCCCAGATGTTTTGTATGCACGTTAAAGCGTGAGAATCACTCTGTAAATCTCTGCTTCTCAAATTTGGCTGCACTTTGCTATCATCTCAAGAGTTTAAAAAATTACTGAGGTTCTGATTTAATTAGTATGGATGTGACCTGGGTATAGAGAATTTGAAAAACTCCCCGGGTCATTCTAACGAGCAGCTAAGTTTGAAAACCATTGCTCTTCAAAACAAAACTCGACATCAACTTCATTTTGAAATAATAATATGAAGAAGTTATATTTTGGGATAATGAAGTCTTCAAAAGCATAGATGAAAGCAAACATGAGAACTGGACTTAATGGAAGTATTTTGTCCCATGATCACATGTACACTGATCAGTTTGTCGGATGAGTAGAATGATAGGGGGATGGGACAGAAGTGGTGTACAGGAAGGGTAAGACTTGAAACATAACATGAGGTCTAGTAAGGTAGACCCTGGGAAGCACCAAAATATAGGGTCTTCAATAGCGAGGGTTCAGTATATAAACTAGTGTGGTTATCAAGGGGTCAGCGTGAAATTTACCTTTGGAAAACTGAGACTCCAGGAAGCTCCCCTTCCCTGTTGAGTGCATTACTATATGCACATGTCACCTAAGGAAGTCATAGAAAGGGAAAAGGCCAGGTATTGTCACTGTCTTAGCCCGAATCCTCATCTCTGGATTGTTCTGTAACACTGAACTCCTAACTGGACTCACTGCCTTTCATCATCTCACCATCATATCCATCTTCTACATATTGCCAAGTGATCGTCCCAAAATATCATCCTGATCCCATCACTCCTTTGCTTAGAAAACACTCCAAACACACCCTATTACATGAAACATCACCTCCTTAGCATAATGGGTATGAAGGGAACCATGACTGAGTATTACATATTTCTTTTATTTTTCAAACCAAATCTGTGAGATAGGTGCTATTGATTCCATTATACAGATGAAGAAACTGAAAGTTCTTTCTTTCAGGAGGAGAATATTTAATGGCAGAGACAAAAATTGGAATACTGATTTACCTATGTCTTCACTACCTCTCTAGCATGGGATATAAGACCTGTTGTTAGATCTAACAAACTTTCTATATTTACCTCCCAACTTTCTCCCCATATTATAGATGCCCCTATAGACATTAAACATCCATCAAACATGCTATGCTTATTCCTATTCTTTTAAAAATTAATCCTTTTTTGTTCCTCTATGTTTCTGAAAGTTTTCCTGTTTCTACAATGTCCTTTCTTAAAAAAATCTTTGAACTCTTACACAGCATTTCAAATTCAAATTCTGTGTTGTCTCCTACACAAAGCATTTCTCAAACCCCTCAAATAGGATTTGTCTCTCTTTCTTTGGTGTCATCATAGTACTTTCCAACTGCACAATTAGCTTTTAACATATTGTTTTGTAAATACTTTGATGTATTTTCCCTATTATGAAATGAGATTCTTGAGGATGCGAATCATATCTTACTCATTTTCATAATAAGCATATCCTTCACCTTTGGATTTATATCAATCAGCTTGGACTAAGTTATACTGTATAACAATCCCTCAAATCTCAGTGGTCTACAACAGCAAAGGTATGTTTCTTGCTTATGATATTATGGGTATGTTGTAGCTCTGTTTCATACTATCTTTACCCCAAGACCTAGGTTGATACAGAAATTTTCATTTGGAACATGACTGCTTTTGTGACAGAGGAAAAAGTGATAAAGTGATTCATGAGATTGTAAATTTTATGCTTATAATTGATATCATTTCTACTCATATTTCATTATCTAGAGCAAGTTGTGTGGCTACTTCTATTTTAACAGGACAATGATATATAATTTCACTGCAGAGATGAACACTTGAAATTACATGGCCAAGTCTGATGCCAATGAAACAGAGATATATAAGCCTTCCTACAATAAGAGGAAGCAATGAACAATACCATCTACTATAGGACCACCTACACTGCAGGAACTTTTCCTGTTCCTCACACAGTGAAGTTAAATTTATGAAAACTTGCATTGTATTCATTTAAAATATTTAAGCATTAAAATATTAATATAATCCTACTCTAAGCATAAAATTTGAAGCAATGAAAATTTCTTACATTTAAAAATTCACCCCAAATCACATAATTTCAAAACTGTGGGACCAAGTGATTTGAAAACTCTTTGCTCTATTGCTCTGTGGCAGTACTATTTTAGTACATGGAAAAACATCATCCTTTTTCAGGACTAGTCTATAATTATATGATTTATCAGAAAACAAATTCCTTATATACAATTTCATGTATTATAGGCAAACAATACATGTTTCAACCCCATCCACCACTCTTCCACTATTAACAATGTAATTTTCAATTTCAATTGGCCACTAAACCACTTGCACAGAACTTCAATGCAAATTCAATTGCTTCTCCTTCTCATTCCTATAAGGAATATAAATGTAATGTTAAGACACAAAGTCAGGTTTAAAAATTAGATGCATCACAACATCAGATATTAAAATCAAAATCTATAGCATTCTCCTGGTTAATAGAAAAGAACAGTGAAGTCCGAATTCTGTTTTCCATTATTTAGCCAACTAACAAACCAATTAAGTGGCCCCAGAAACTTTTTCCTTTCTTGACAACATTTACCAGGTAAAAACTTGGTCTAAGAAGATTAAAGTTTGCTTAACAAATGCTACCCCCAAAAAAGAAAAGCATTTTTCCTTTCAAACATATGTTTTTTTTCATAACAATATCATGAATAGGTTCATCCCAGAGTATATTAATATATTAATGAAACAGCCCAAGTGCCCATCAATCCAAGAATGGATTAATAAAATGTGGTATATGTATACCATGGAGTACTATTCAGCTCTAAGAAACAATGGTGATATAGCACATCTTATATTTTCCTGGTTAGAGCTGGAACCCATACTACTAAGTGAAGTATCCCAAGAATGGAAAAACAAGCACCAGATATATTCTCCAGCAAACTGGTATTAACTGAGTAGCACCTAAGTGGACACATAGGTACTACAGTAATAGGGTATTGGGCAGGTGGGAGGGGGGAGGGGGGCGGGTATATACATACATAATGAGTGAGATGTGCACCATCTGGGGGATGGTCATGATGGAGACTCAGACTTTTGGGGGGAGGGGGGAAAATGGGCATTTATTAAAACCTTAAAATCTGTACCCCCATAATATGCCAAAATAAAAAAAATTTAAAAAAAAATATTAATGTGCAACAATTTGTATGTGCTTTCCATGAAACCTGCCCTTTCTCATGCTCTAAATATTCCATGAATACCTTCATATGCCATATTGCTCCTACAAATAGTGTAATGCTCTGACACATGAGCTGCTGATATACAATTTTCTGTAACAATCATTCCAAAGATAAATTAGACAAAGGCATTTTACCCAAATATAAGCAGTTAACTTAAATAAGATAAGTAAAACTATGCTTTATATCTAAATATTTTATTTAAATCTTTATTGAAATAAGCATATCAGATGTCCAAAACACTCAAGCTCATTCAACAAGTGTATTTTTCTTTAATGTGTCCTGCATATTTGACTTTTGGTGCATTATTGGACAATGACAATCTGTTCTTTCAACAGATTTTTATGGAGAACATAGTATATTCCAGGTACTGTGCTAAGCATTTTCTGTGGATTATTTCATTCAATTTAGGAGTCTTAGTAAACACTTTCTCTGAAAGTTATTCTTAAGTCAGGCCCTGAGGGGTCCATGGGATTTACCAAGGGCAGGGAGAGCATTTCAGGTGGAAGGTAGATCTGGGTCAAAGTTCTCAATGAGGAAGGGGAGATCTTGACATATTCAAGGAACTAAAATGAAATGAATGTCACAGTGGCAAAGTGTGAGACGGAACAGTGTAAGTCAAAAATGCCATCGCCATTTACAGAGGCATTGAGCTAAATTTCATTTTCTATGTCTAATTTATGAGTGTCACTTGGTATTTATTTTAAAAGGAACCCAAATCTCGCTTATCGTATGTTTACAGACATAGAAGAAAATATTATAGTGACGTATTCTATGACGAACATTCTGGCAAACAGAATTATGGAATGGGTCAAATTTTTCACATTTCTACCAATAAAACTGAGGGACATATTCTTTAGGCATATGATTTTTTTTAGGTAATTCTTCATGTGCTTTATCTTAATACTGATATCATGACAGCTTGAGAGTTGCTATATGTTGACAATGATCCCACACACATTTTGAAAGGCAATAAATCTAATCAAAGTAATGTGGATTTCTGTCTAATGCCATCAAATTATTGTTTGATGCAATTTAGAATTCTCATGAACTTTAGTGTGAATGTGTACTTAACCAAACAGTAAAGTAGTTTCTTATGTTTAAATACAGCATTTGATACTTTCCCCTTCCTTCTCATGGTAATTACTGAATATCTTTCAGGCCCTTGAGTAATGTTACTTCCTTGAGTATATCTCCAATGAAATATATATTCCCTTTCAAACTTTTATTAAAAACTTTTGGAATGTTCTAGTGATTTCAATCTATCTCCCATGTCTCTTATTAAAGCCATAGTTGTATAAAGTTAGGTTTGTCTGTGGTAATCAATCATTCAATCCAAAATAATAGTACCTTGAACAACATAGATGTTCATGTCTATCTCATTTATACTTAGTCTAGATGGAAAACCCAGGCCTGTTAAAGTGTCTCCATTTTCATCAAGGACCCATCATGAACATCCTTCTATTAGGTCATTAAATATTAAATGTCCAATTTTGAATCAAAATTGTAGTTTTTTATATCTCAAACAAGAAGCAGTACAATTAATCAAAGTATGCACCTAAACTATTGACACAGTTTTGCCATCTTAAGAGTAGCTTGTTAATGCCAACAGAGAAGAAGCCTGGAGAGTGAGTGGCAATGATACTGTGAAAGCTGTTTTCCACAGCTTGTTGAGTATTGACTATTTTTTCTTGCAAGAAGTGGTCCAAAGCCTGGGAGAAGTGGTAGTCAGTTGGTGCAAGGTCTGGTGAATATGGTGGATGACAGTGAGTTTCCAAGTCCAGCCTCTGTAGTTTGAGCAACGTTGTTCGTGTGACATGTGGTCAAGCTTTGTCTTGCAAGAGGATTGACCTGTCTCTATTGACCAATCTTGGCTGCTTAATCACAAGCATCCTCATCATTTCATCCAATTGGTTGTAGTAGACATCTGCTATAATCAACTGATCAAGTTTCATGAAGCTGTAGTGGATAATACCAGCTCTGGACCACCAAAGAGACACCATTAACTTTTTTTGATGAGTATGTGGCTTTGAACTGTGTTTTGGCACTTCATCTTTATTCAACCATTGTGCCAATCACTTGTGATTGTCAAAAAGAATCTATTTTTCATCACATGTCACAATACAGTGCAGAAAGTGTTCACCTTTATGTCTTGACAGCAAAGAAAGGTAAGCTTCAAGATGATTTCTCTTCTGACGCTCGTTTAATTCATGTGGTACCCATCTATCCAGATTCTTTACCTTGCTGATTTGTTTCAAATGGTTCAATATTGTTGGAATAGTAACATCGAACCTTGCTGCTAATTCACACGTAGGTTGAGATGGATTCGCTTCGACTACAGCTTTCAGCTCATCATTATCCACCTTGGTCTCAGGTCTCCCCTGTGGCTCATTTTCAAGATTAAAATCACCAGAATGGAACTTCTCAAACCATCAATGCACTGTGCGTTCATTAGCCACATCCTTCCCAAACACTTCATTGATATTTCAAGCTGTCTGCACTACATTGTTTCCATGAAGGAACTCATATTCAGAAATAACACAAATTTTTGACTTATCCATGGTTTCTCAAAAATTGCTCTAAAAAAGTTTTGAAAGATAATCATGAGGCAAACCAGGCATTTGAAAGACTGAAGATGTACCTTCACAATAAACATAAAAAAGAAATATCAAAGTGAAATGTCAGAGATATCAACTGTCAAACTTAGTACTTAAAATAAATTGGACATTTATTATTTAATAACCTAAATATTCCTTCTCCACCATCACTATTAGCCCATTGCCTTACTGTCAAGAGGACAGTGTTAGCTCCAGCCATCAAATCCACATTCCAGCCAGCAGGAAAAGGATGAGACAGGGTCAAGTGGTAAAATGTCTCTGAACATGGTTACTGGAAAGCTAACATGCTGTCACTTTCTTTATGTAGCATTGAACAGAACCTAGTCACAGACACACCTGGCTGAAGAACTGAGAAAAGTAATAGTTATTTCACACAGCCATGTGCTACACTCAGAGGTTCTATTATTGGAAAAGAAAGAAAAAAATGGATTTTGGAATAGACAGCTCTGGTATGGAATATGTTCCAAAATGTAAACATAAATAAGATATTTTTAATCTATTATTTAAAATGATATATGCCTTTTCTAAGTCTTGCCTATTCTCCTCACCTCTGCCCTTGTCAATTACCACCCATCCTGTAGCCTTTACTGTAGCTATTCTATGATTTTGTGATGTGTGGCTCAACCAGAGAATTATAAGTTATATGTTTACTATGCTTTGAAATAAGTGTTTTTTACCAACTGCTCCCTATTCTAGGCACCAAAGCATTAAAATAATTCTTAATTGCGTATAAAAATTCATAATTTATCAAAAATGTTATTCCAAGAGGTTCTTTTTATTGAAGTAAAATTCACACAACACAAAAATTACCATCCAAACCATTTTTATGTACAACTCAGCGAGTTTTGGTATACTTACAATGCTGTGCAATTATCATCACTATCTTATTCTGGAAGATCATCATTCCAAAAAGAAACCTCATATCCATTAAGGAGTCACTCCATATATCTCCCTCGCACCAACCCTTGAAAACCACTAATTTGCTTTTTGTCTCAATGGATGTGCCTATTTTGCATATTTCATATAAATGTAATCACACAATGTGCCCGTTTTAGTGTCTACTTTATTTCAGTTAACATAATGTTTACAAGGCCCATATTATAAGATGTATCAGTACTTCATTCCTTTTCATGGCCAAATAATATTCCATTATGTGAATATATTACATTTTGTTTACTCATTCATCAGTTGATGGGCACTTGGATTGTTTTCACTTTTGGGCTATTATGAATAACGCTGCTATAAACATCCATGTGCAAGGTTTTGTATAGTCATATGTTTTCATTTCTCTTGTTTATATACCTAGCAGTGGAATTGGTGGGTCACATGATAATTCTATGTTTAACTTTTTTCCATAGTGGCTGAAACATTCTACATTTTCACCAGCAACTTATGAGTGTTACAACTTTTCCACATCCTCACCAACACTTGTTATTATCTTTTTTGTTTTGGTTTTTAATTATAGCATCCTAGTAAGTGTGAAGTGGTATCTTATTCTAGTTTTGATTTACATTGCCCTAATGATTAATGCTGTTGAGCATCTTTCATGTGTTTCTCGGCCATTTGTATATCTTCTGTGGAAGAATGTCTATTTGAGTTCTTTGTCCACTTTTTTTTTTTTTTTTTTTTTTTGAGACAGAGTCTCGCTTGTTGCCCAGGCTATAGTGAGTGCCGTGGCATCAGCCTAGCTCACAGCAACCTCAAACTCCTGGGCTCAAGTAATCCTTCTGCCTCAGCCTCCCGAGTAGCTGGGACTACAGGCATGTGCCACCATGCCCGGCTAATTTTTATATATATATATTAGTTGGCCAATTAATTTCTTTCTATTTTATAGTAGAGACGGGGTCTCGCTCGTGCTCAGGCTGGTTTCGAACTCCTGACCTCGAGCAATCCGCCCGCCTCGGCCTCCCAGAGTGCTAGGATTACAGGCGTGAGCCACCGCGCCCAGCCTGTCCACTTTTTAAATGGTTTTTTTTTTTTTCATTGCTATTGTTAAGCAGTAAAAGTTCTTTAGATATTCTGGATAACAGTCTCCTGTCAGCTATATAATTTGCAAACATTTTCTATCATTTTGTGTGTTGACTTTTCACTTGCTTGATAGATTCTTTGATGAACAAAAGTTTTTTTATTTTTTCTTTTATTTCATCATATTATGGAGGTACAAATATTGTTAGGGTTACAAATATTGCCCCTGCCCCCCCTCCCCCCGATGTGTCCAATCCCCCGGTGGTGTGCACCACACACGTTATGGAAGCATACACCCCTTTCCTCCTCCCCCCTACCGCCTGCCCACCGCCTGATAAAAAGTTGTTTGTTTTTTTTGACATTTTGGTTATATTGTATATCTTTGCTTCTCCCTAAGAAGGGTTAGAGTTATGCCCTTCCCCTCCAAAATGCTCACTACCTCCCTAAGATTGAGTCTCCCCCCCCCACCCCGAATCCCTGGTGAGCATTGCCACCACTTGAAAACCATAGTTTTAACCAGTCAGTACCAATTTGATGGCGAGTAGATATAGAGCCCATTTTCCATGTCTTGTGTCGCCTCACTTTGGATAACGGGTTTAAGCTTAATCCAGGAAAGCATAAACGGTGCTAGCTCACTGTCATTTCTTAGGATTGAGTAATATTCCATTGTGAGGATATACCACATTTTAATTATCCACTCATGAATTGACGGGCACTTGGGTTGTTTCCATGACCGTGCAATAGTGAATTGTGCTGCTATAAACATTCAGGTGCAGATGTCTTTATAATAGAATGTCTTATGCTTTTTTGGGTAGATGCCCAACAATGCTATTGCAAGGTCAAATGGTATTTCTATTTCTAGCTGTTTGAGGTATCTCCAAATTCTAAACAAAAGTTTTTAATTTCGAAGAAGTCTAATTTATCTACTTTTGTTGCTGTTGTTGCTTATGCTTTTGTTGTCATATTTGAGAAACCACTGCCTAATCTAAGGTCCCCAAAACTTATATCTATGTTTTTTACAAATAATTTTATAGCTTTAGCTTTTATACGTAGATATTTGATCCACTCTGAATTAATTTTTGTATATGGCATAAGGTAGGGGTACAAATTCATTATTTTGCCTGTGGATATACAATTGTCCCAACACCATGTGTTGAAAAGACTATTCTGTCCTTACTGAATGATCTTGACACCCTCATCAAAAATCAACTGATCATAGATACAGTTTTATTTATGGACTCTTAATTCTATTCCATTGATCTATATGTATATTTTATGCCAGTATGTCACGATTTTGATTACAGTAGCTTACTTATAAGTTTTGAAATTAGAAAGTGTGAAGTCATCCAAATTTGTTCTTCTTTTTCAAAAATTGTTTTGATTATTTGGGGTTCTTTGTAATTCAATATGAATTTCAGGATTAGTTTATTCTTTTCTGCAAAAAAGCATTGGAATTTGGATAAGAATTTCACTGAATCTTTAGATCAATTTTGAGAATATTTCCATTTTAGCAACATTAAGCTTTCTAACCTATGAATACAAGATGTCTTTTTATTTAATTAGTTCTCCTTTAATTTCTAGTTCTTTTAGCAATGTTTTCTAGTTTTTAGTATACAAGCCTTGCATTTATTTGGTTAAATCTATACCTACATATTTGGTTCTTTTTGATGCTATTGTAAATGGAACTGTTTTCCTAATTTCATGTTTGTATTGCTCATTGCTAATGTATAGAAATACAAGTGATTATTGTATGTTGATCTAGTATCCTAAAACTTTGTTGAACTTGTTTATTAGCACAAATTTGGGTTTTTATGTGATTCTTTAGGGTTTTCTGTATATAAGATAAAAGCATTGTGAAAGACAGTTTTACTTCTTCCTTCCAATTTGGATAACTTTTCTTTCTTTTCTTTTTATTACCTAATTGCCCTGGGTAGGATTTTCAGTACACTTTTAAATAGAAGTGGTGAAAGCAGACATCTTTGTTTTTTCTCTGATCTTACAGTAAAAGGTTTAAGTCTTTTACCATTAAGTATGATGCTAGCTGTGAGTTTTTTGTAAATGTACTACCAGATTAAGGTAGATACCCTCTATTCCTAGTTGTTGGGAATTTTATCATGAAAGGCTGCTGGATTTTGTCGAATGCTGTTTCTGCATCAATTAAGGTGATCATGCATCTTGTTTCCTTCATTCCATTAATATGGTGTTTTGCATTAGTTGATTTTATGCCAAACTATCTTTGCATTCCTGAAATAAATCTGACTTGGGCATGGTACATAACACTTTTAATATGCTGCTGGATTCATTTTGCTAGTACTTTGTCAAGGATTTTTGCATTGACACTCATAAGGAGTATTGATCTGTATTTTTCTTTTCTTGTGATGTCATTACCTGGCTTCGGTATCAGGGTAAGACTGGTCTCATATGATAGGATTATTCACAAGAGCCAAGATATGGATACAACCTAAGTGTGTATTGGTGGATGAATAGATAAACAAATATTATATATTTATGTATTACATATTGCATATATTATATTATTATTACATATTGCTTATTCATATATATCAACATATAGAGAACAGAGTCACTTAAAGCTATTTCTCAGATGAAGATAAACTCAGAAAAAGCGAGAAGTGCTGTGAGGTGGCAAATCCAAAACAGTGCCCAGGTAAACTGGTGAAATGTAATGCTAAATCAAAGGATTATATCAGTGACTTGAAAATTCAAGGCAAGATGATTTGAAGGGAAAGCAGATTACTACAGCATATGTAGACAGATTAACAGAGGCCTTTTTAAATATTAATATGCCTCTGACCTCAGTTATAGGTGACTGGACAATCCAAATGGTTTAAGCTAATGGTAATCATCACAAATTCTTTTTTGAGAAAAGTTGATGTACGAACTGTAAGTAATTAAATATGTCATGGTTAGAATTTTCTATGTTGGAACATCAATGAGAAAATATTTACAGATAAGAAAATAGATGGGCAACAGTACACTATATATGCACAAGGACACATATATATTTTTTTTTTTTTTTTGAGACAGAGTCTCACTTTGTTGCCCAGGCTAGAGTGAGTGCCGTGGCGTCAGCCTAGCTCACAGCAACCTCAAACTCCTGGGCTCGAGTGATCCTTCTGCCTCAGCCTCCCGGGTAGCTGGGACTACAGGCATGCGCCACCATGCCCGGCTAATTTTTTTTTTTTTATATATATATCAGTTGGCCAATTAATTTCTTTCTATTTATAGTAGAGACGGGGTCTCGCTCAGGCTGGTTTTGAACTCCTGACCTCGAGCAATCCGCCCGCCTCGGCCTCCCAAGAGCTAGGATTACAGGCGTGAGCCACAGCGCCCGGCCTATATATTTTTATCATAGAGAGAAATTGTATACTCGTCTGTTGCAAACCTATGCCAAAACAGTGATAACAATTATATTTGAAGGGTTAATGGAGCCATTATATTTAAAACTGCACATTAAGAGTTGTCTCTCTCTAACAGAAATTCAGAAAGAGTTTTAAACAAATATCTACAAGGATGAAAGGGGGGTACAAAGCAAGAATGTTTCCAAATAATATTTGGCTATTTCCAATTTTCAGATTCATCATCAATGTATGTACCAACAAAACCTATAGGACAACAAAGCGAGACTCTGTCTCAAAAAAAGAAAAAAAAAAACCTATAGGAAAGAAGAAAGGAAGGAAGGGAAGAAAGGAAGAAAGGAATGGAGGGAGGGAGAGAGGGAAGGAAGGAAAGAAGGTAGGAGAAAGAACCATTATTCCTAAACATAATTCAAAGACATAAATTGTACAAAGTTTTAAATAATTAAAAGAAGTGTTTTACCTCCCAGGTCAACTATGAAAAGTATGTTGAGGTGTGTTGTTGGTGTTATTCTGTGAGTATTTGTTATTCTATATGGGCATATGTGCTGTTAAAGCCTAATGAGCCAAAGATCATCAGAGACAAGCCTATTGTCTGACAGAATTATATTCATTGCTTCAATGAAGTGTGAGAGGCACACTCTAGCGGGGCTGTGGATTGCTGTTATCAACAAGAGGAAGAATGTAAGCATGTTTTCTAAGATTTGGGTTCCTGCTAAAGGATTCTGTGGAGGGTCTTAGGGAAGTGGAGATCAGTTCTGGACTAGTTAGTGTTTCTGAGGTGGGATCAGTAGAAGCAGGGATTACCTAGGAATTGAGTATTGTCATGAGTCAAGGGCAATTTAGCAATTGGGTACCTCCAGTAATAGATGGGAATAGCAAAGTGCACCTGGGAGCATCATTTCTAGGAAAGCAGTAAACACTCAAATGGGGGCAGAGGGTGGGGAAGATGGTTGCTATGGCATTTAAAAACTGTTACATAGCTGTAACAATTGTGTCTTCTCCATTTTTCAATTAATATTGTGTATTCTCCCAGCATGATTAACAACAGAGCTGCTTTATTCTGTTCTAGTCCAAGACAGTTTTTTTTTCAATCCCAGACAGGGTTTTACTATTTCGGGGTATATATTCTAGCCATCTGTTGAATGTCATACACAATTAAGAGTTTGTTTAGTTTTAAATGGCATTAAATCTTCAGTACAAAACCAAAATGACAACGTAATTTCTACTCCTTTGGTTCAGTTTAAGCTCTCTTTTAAAAATAGAGTAGGAAGTAAAAGTCTCTAGGATCTCCTTTTCTTTGTCTTGATCATTTACTCTTAGGAGACATAAAACATTGGGTTTAATCAAGCTTTGCCTCCAGCAGCTATGCCATGCTTTTAAAAATCCTTCACACTAGTAAAGAGCTAGTTTCATGAAAAGCATGCTCATAAATAATTTGTCTCAGGGTATCTGCAAACTCCTTGAGGGCAAGGATCTTGTTTTATTCACATTTGTACCCCCTCACAGCTTAGCACAAGGCCTTGTATATATGAGTCTCAATAAACATTTGTTGAATTGAATCCTATTTGAAAAAGAACTTTGAGAGCACTATATAAAAGATTGAGTACATTATAAGACAAGAAAGAGAGAAATGTTGATCTTAACTGTACCTGGAAGTGTGTATGTCATTTTAATGCTTTCCCAAAGACTAGAAGATAATCAATCTCTAGAGACAAAACCATGCTCTTTACTTCAAAGGAAAGGTGAGTTTCCACAAAGATTACTGAAATAATGTCCTAGCCTTTACTGAATGTCTTAAAATTATGTCTTAGTCATTTATTTTTCTCACCAGTCTATCAAAAATTTATTAAATATAGAAGTACCTACCAAACTGTAGAAGTATAATAATGGTATTCAGTCTTATTATTTAACATATTAGCAATTATAGTTATTAGAACTATATTCAACATGTAACTTAGTAATAAATTAGGGAAACATAAAATTTTCTGTCGAGTCTTAAAAACACTAGTCTATTGATAATAATATTTACTAGTTTTGCCCTCTTTGAAAAGCCATGTCTATGATCTGCAGAATATTATATAATTGTTTATATTTATTTCATTCTTTAAAATCTATTTTTCTTCAAATTTGCTTGTTTAAACAATGAAAGAAAGCTCTGTTTTGAATTGAGCCCATATTTACAGTTTGAACAACACATTTATGATTCATCTACATGTATTTATATAAATATACATATGTGTGCATCTGTATATATATATACATATATATATATGCTAATAGGATATTAGACAGTTTCCCAGCATTGTGTTCAATAAGAGGAATATACAAAAAGCTATGAGAGTTCAAACAATCCAGAGCTCTCTTTGGTCTTGGGAACACGGGAGGTGATTTCATGGAGGCTGCATGTGAGCTGGGTATTGAGGTAAGGAATACTCTTTTAACAGGAAGGAAAGATATTCTAATGGAGGGGATGATATGAATAATGGATGGAGATGAGAAAATCTCCTGAAAATTTCAAGTTATCCAGTTTGGCATGCGGTGGATTTTAAGGTTAAATTGGGTCGGGTGTGGTAAAAGGCAATTTTAATTTGTGTTCCCCTAAAAGCTGATTCTGAGACGAGGACTTGGATGCAGGTGGTTCATTTGGAAATTGATCTCAGGAAGGGTAAATGAGGAAATGAGGAGGTAAAAAGAGGAAAGGAAAATAAAAGTGTTCATTGATGAACAAGTTACCTCTGTAGGCAACTGGGGCCCAATCCTTCTAGGGAACATCCTGGAAAACCACGTGGAACACAGTACAGAATTATTCCACTACAAGGTGGGAAGCTGGGGTATTTATCTGCAAAGTCTCATTCACCATTGCTCGAGGGTTGAGGAATACATTTTGGTTGCAATAGCAGGCAACTCGCTAAGCTCTCGCTTAGGTTGCTGGGGCAATCCCTCAGATGGAGAAGGAGAAATATGGTTACTTGAGATGAAAATCTGACAACAGGCTTGGAACGGTCTCCATCTGCACTTCAGGTGAACTCAGGTGGGTTGAGAGTATATAGGGAGAGGTATCAACATAGTCTGTTACAAAGGTCTTGAATGTCCATCTGATGATGTTCAGTAGATGATGCAGCTCTTGAAGCTAACTGAGAAATTGAGTGTTATGAACACAGTTGTATTGGGAAGTTGCATATAGAATATCTTCATCCTAATATACCTCCCAACATATTGGAGGATAAATACTGGAGAGCAGAGCAACCAGATGTGGAACTATTGATGTAGTTTATGCAATAGGTAATTAAGTTTTGAAATACTTGTGGTGTGGGCACAGTGGGTCAAAGTGGGAATGGAGAGAAGAAATATTCTGTAGTTTCAAGAAAACATATTAAATGATAATTTGTGGGATCATGGGGTAAGAAGAGGGCTGAGAAGTAATAGGAAGTTAGAAACTTTCTAGTAGAAGTAGATTAATTTGTTTGCACTAAGCCATTTGGAGATTCATAGAAAGCCAGAGAACATGCAGCTTGGTGGGAGTGTGGGGCAAAGAAATGGGGAAATTAGATTTTATCCTGTCAATCCAGAAGTATAGGGGCATTAAGTCCTCTCTGATTCCCTTCAGTCTCATTCCCATCTCTGGGACAGATTCGAGTTTAAGTCATGGTTCTCATTTTTGGCTACCCATCAGAATCACCTGAGAGGGTTTGTCAAAATCCCTATTTGCCGACCTCTGCCCAGCCCAATTGAACCAGACTCTCCAGGGAGTGGCATCCAGGCTTCAGTGGTTTTCAAAGCTTCCCAGGTGATTCCAGTGAGCAGCCATGATTTAGAACCATTGGATTACATTCATAAAATATTTAATAAGTTCCACTTTAATACCCAACATCAAATCACCAGTTCTAATTCTGGCTTTCTCTTAGTAACTGGATTTTTGCTTTCTCCCAGAAACAATTATCTTTCTTAATCAACCACTTTAGTAACTGCATCCTGCAGCCTTGATAATTTGCCCAGTGCCCAGAGCCTCCATTTTTGCCAACTTTTTCCAGCCTTAACTAATATCTGAATTTTAGTCCTAAAGATACCTTTTTGCCTGCTATCTCTGATGCCAATGGCCTGCTGGCCTGAATGTCTTTATCATAGTCCTATGCTTAATCTATAGCCAAAGAATGGGCTCTCATTATCTGAACACAGTTAAGATCCTCCAAAGTTCACAGATAATATAAAGTTTGTCTCTCCTAATGAACTGCTATGTTTCTATTATGTAATAAGAACCCATTATGTTTCCCTTTTCTGAAAAAGTTGGTGAAGCTTTAGATTTTTGGAAATGTAAAATTAAAATTTGTGAAATACTTGCTATCAAGAAATTGAAGCTAGTTGGTAAAATGAGCCATCTCTTCCAGCCTGTTCCACCACAGCCACATACGATATTGAACCCAAAAGGTATAGCCTCAAAAACCTTCGTGTTCCTTCTTCCTCAACAAACATATCCACTTCTGCATTTATATTAACCTTGCCTCTTCCCTTCAGCTTCTATACCTTTTTCTTTTCTACCTCTTTCTCTTCTCTACCTTCAATTCTTGTCTTAGACATCATTTTCCACTGCTGTCCCAATTTTGACACTCTTCTAAACCTTATATATTCTCCATCAATTAACTCTGTATATTATTGATTTCAAAATCTTTAAATCCTTCACAAATCTCTTGCCTAAATGCTAGGCCTGCATATTCAACTTCCCTCTACATGTATCCTAAACATCTCAAATTCAACCTGTTAATTTCCAAGCCATTTCCACCTCTACCACTCTACTGAATCTGCTTGGGAAAAGATCTCCAATGCTCTCCTACTTGAAAACCCAATTTGCATCCCTTTATTAAATATTTTTGGCTTCTAGGCTTCTGTATTCTCCTATATTATATTCTTCATCTCTGAACATTTCTCTCTCTTTTGTGCACTTCTCATTTCTAACTTGCTCTCTAGGTCTACTTATTCCTCCATATTCTATTTTCGTGCAGGAAACATTTGGCTATCACCTATTGAGGGGAACCTCATGCTTAGGGTGGTGGAGGAGGAGCACACATATTTTAAAGAAAGCTATATTTCAAGATATTAATTAAGAAGTAAGAGAATGGTGCTGGCATGATCCATGGTGAAGGGATGTACTGTCTCTGCTCAGGCTTAGTTATAAATGGGAGCACATTCTGAGTCAAGTGTAATGACAAAGTCACTGTCTCCAATCCTTAAGTTTTTCTGAAACACACTGAGTCACAGCTATTAAGAGAAGATTGGAGCAACAACCAAATAAATCACAGCTTGCTGTTTATTTGTGAGTTACTTGAAGGCATGACTCATTCTGTCATCTCTAAATTTCCAATATCTAACACAATATTTGATCATTGTAAAAACTTTTAATATGTTTTTAAAATAAATGAAAGATTCAAAATCCCTCAGGGCTCAAGTAATGAGACATTTGTGCTTTTCATCCTATACAGCTTAGAAGCTCAGCGTTTACAGCAGAGAAAAAGGGTGGGGACATCCAATGGTTGATAATTTGCAAGGTGGGCCCAATTAAAGGTAAAGCAAGTAGAACTCAAAGGGATACTTCTTAATAAGATAGGTTGGGTTCCAGTGATAGAAAAAATGTACATTTGATAGGACCATTGGTGGGATAGAGGTAAAAAAAAGAGTGAGCTGTAGTCAAAAGGGGAAATTCAGAGTTTCCAATCTTGGATGAGGAGTTGTTTTGAGTGACGATAAGCCTCAAACTTGTGACTATTCTGGAGTCAATTAAAGCTATGCAGAGACAAAGTAGAGCAAGGATCTATGATATTTACTGGTTGGTGAAAGATTGGTGACAGAGGTGGGGATGATTACGGTGATCCAAGTGCTAAAGACAGTGACAAAAGTTTCTATCCCAAAGAGGTAGTATTGCACAGTGATTAAGAGTGCAGACACTGTATTCACAAGTGGGATTTGATTCACACTTCTCCTGTTTACCAGTTGTGGGAGTTTAAATAAGTGACCTTGGGAAAATTACTTAACCTAGCCAAGCCTAAATATCATCATCTGTAAGACAGAGATAATAGTATCTATCTCATAAGGTTGTTATCTGGATTAAATGAGATAATGCAAGCAAAGTCCTTAGCACATGATGACTGATTCATAGTAAGCCCTCAGCAAATGTTAACTGAAAAATATAGATATTGGCAATGAGGAGACTTGGTTTGATTTTCAAAAAATTAAATGTGAAAGGAGTAGGTATTTAAATTCATTCTAGTCACCGAGTCCAAATAAGTTCTTCCCAGGATGCTGAAAAATATCTATCAACATGATCATGAAATGATTTCTAGTAATCTTTGAGGAGTAATTTAATTCAATCTGGGTTCCATAGAAAATAAATACTATGACAAATGCTTATTGCCAACAGTTTATTGAGGCATGCAATCTCAAGAATTAACAATGAGAGAGAGGGGTGGTGAGGCAGAGAGTGAAAGCAAGTATAAAGAAATATGTTTCCTAGTTGGCCATAGCTTCATAAGGCAACTATTTTATTTTACCAGACGGCTTGGGAGCAGTACTGCTCTTAGACCCAAGCAACAGGAAATGTTTGCCTCATGCCATGCATCCCCCCCCACACACACACACAAATGCACACACAAGTGTGCACAAACACACAGAGTACTAAAGAACACATGGGTGCCTGTTTCACTGGAGATATAGCACTAAGTAGTTCTGGTACAGCCACAGCCTGTGTTCTGTATGTCTGCCTTCACGAGTAACACCATCTAGGTCCCAGAGAAATGTTTCTCAACATCTCTTGCCTTATGCTCTCTAAATGCCATTATGGGTTGTCCCATTGCCATCATTAGAGGTGAAGTTGTGCCCTGCTTCAGACTGCAGGGAATATTGAGTGGCAGAAGCACTTAGGCAAGAGAAAAACTGAAGTAACTTACTTGCATCCTTTTTCTCAGCCTGAATGAAATAGATTCTTGCATTACAAAATATTATTTTCCAATAGTGCCCATTGCACTATTCTTCCCTTTAATTTTTATTCCGATTGTGAATATGGAGGTACTCACGAATTAGCACAGGACCGCAGGGGAGTATTTTTCATTAATCAAGCCATGTTACTCTTAAATTTATATTAATGTGATATAGATATAATATCATTTTTTGGAATGACAACTAGATGAACATTGAATGTTAGAAATACAAAAAGTTTTAATTTTACAATGATATTTCATAGGATTTGATTAAAATTTCAAAAAGTTACATAAACATCAGTTTTATTTGAATAAACTTGACTTAAACTTTTTTATCAGCAAATACTGCTCTTTCTTTATTTCCAGAACTTAAAATTTTGACACTAATTAAAATGTGTATTTCTCTTTTAATCCTAAAGTATGATTTTGGCCATTTGCATTTCTTCATTTCGAAAAAAATCTGTGCATGTTTTTTGCTCACTTTTTAATGCAGTTATTTGTTTTTACTTGCTGATTTTTTTTTTAGTTTCTTGTAAATTCTGGATATTAGTCCTTTGCTAGATGTATAGTTTGTATTTTCTTACATTCTGTAGTTTGTCTATTTACTCTGTCGATTATTTCCTTTGCTGTCCAGAAATCTTTGGTTTAATTAAGTCCCATTTATTTATTTTTGTTGTTGCTTATTTGTTTTTGGAGTCTTAGTCATAAATTCTTTGTCTAAGCCAATGTCCAGAAAAGTTTTTCCTATGATTTTTTCTAGATTTTTATGGTTTCAGGTCTTACATTTAAGTCTTTAATCCAACTCGAGTTAATTTTTGTATAGGGTGAGAAATAGGGATCCAGTTTAATTCTTCTGCATGTGGCTATCCAATTTTCCCAGCACCATTTATTGAATAAGGGCATCCTTTCCCTCGTGTATGTTTTTGTTGGCTTTGTTAAAGGTCAGCTGGTATATGGTTTTGGTATATGGTTTTTTAGGTATATGGTTTTATTTCTGGGTTCTCCATTCTGTTCCATTGGTCTATGTGTCTGCTTTTACCAATATCATTCTGCTTTGATGGCTATAGCCTTGTGGTATAATTTGAAGTCAGGTAATGTGATGTCTCCAGATTTGTTCTTTTTCTTAGGATTGCTCTGGCTATTTGAGATCTATGTTGATTTCATACAAAATTTAAGATTATTTTTTCTAATTCTGTGAAAAATGACCTAAGTATTTTGATGGGAACTGCATTGAATCTGTAAATCACTCTAGGCGGTATGGACAGTTTAACAATATTGATTCTTCCAATCCAAAAGCATGGGATGTTTTTCCATTTCTTTTTGTCATCTATGATTTCTTTCATCAGTGTTTTTATAGTTCTCCTTACAGAGATCTTTCACCTCCTTGGTTAAATATATTCCTAGGTGTTTTTTTTTTTCAGCTATTTTAAATGGTAATGGGTTCTTGATTTGACTCTCAGCTTGGCTATTATTAGTATATAGAAATGCTACTGCTTTGTGGCCAACAAACTTATAAAAAATGCTTA
This sequence comes from Microcebus murinus, assembly GCF_040939455.1. Taxonomy (NCBI): domain Eukaryota; kingdom Metazoa; phylum Chordata; class Mammalia; order Primates; family Cheirogaleidae; genus Microcebus; species Microcebus murinus. Next base: position 104,870,340 of record NC_134136.1, read on the forward strand.
ACATGACTAATCATCAGGGAAATGCAAATTAAAGCCAAAATGAGATATCACGTTATATCAGTGATATCAGTATAGCTATTAACAAAAAAAGTTGAAAAGCAATAGATGTTGGTGCGGGTATAAAGAAAAGGAAATGCTTATACACTGTGGGTGGGAATATAAATTAGTACAATCTCTATGGAAAACAGTATAGAGATTCCTCAAAGAGCTAAAAAAAGACCTACCACTCAATCCAGCAATACCAACACTAGGGATCTACCCAAAGGAAAGAAGTCATTATATCAAAATAACACCTGAACTCGTGTGTTTATTGCCACACAATATACAATTGCAAAGATATGGAGTCAACCTAAGTGCTCATCAGCTGAGAAACAGATAAAGAAAATGCGGTGTATATATACCCCATGGAGTACTATTCAGCAATAAAAAGGAATGAAATAATGTCTTTTTCAGCAACTTGGGTGGAACTGAAGAACATTATCCCAAGTGAAGTATCGCAGGAACAGAAAAACAAATACTGCATGCTCTTAGTTATAAGTGAGACCTAAACAATAAGTATATGTGGTTGTACAGAGTAGTTTAATGGACACTGGAAACTAAGAAGAGGGGAACGTGAAAGGGGGTAAGGAATCAAAAATTACCAATTGGGTACAATGTATACTATTCAGACACTAAAAGCCCTGACTTCACCACTATAATTCATCTATGTAGCAATAAACACTTGTACCCCCTTAAATCTATACAAATAAAAAATACATGATTTTGAACATTAAAAAATTTTTTTGAATACTTATGAAACACAATTTAAATTTTTAATTGTATATTTATTTAAATTTATATTTTGATAAAAGTATAGTAAAAATTTATACACCTTGAACATAAGTTTATTTGTTAATCCTTTAGGTCTTTGCTGCTCAGTATGTTGCCCATCAGCCACACAATTGCTATTGAGCACGTGACATGTAGTCAGTCCAAACTGAGATATGCTATAAGTGTAAATACATATTGGATTTTGAACAGTTAATATGAAAAAAGAATATTAAATAGCTCATTAATACTTGTCTTGGTTACATGTTAGAACTATAATATTTTGATATATTGCGTTTTAAATAAAATATATTATTGCAATTAATTTCTCCTGTTTCTGTTAACTTTTAAAAATATATGTGTCAGAACATTTGAACTCATAAGTGCTGCTCATGTTATATTTCTATTAAACAATTCTGTCAATAGACATACTTTATGTGAAAATCTTAATTATAATAACGTAATTAGTAAATTTACTAAAATAAAAGCAAACAGGATAGTTTTTGAATAAATATATAATAACCCATGAAATATATATATATATCATTACTAATTCAAATATCACCAGCCCTAGATATGTGCAAGGAAACTTTAAATTGAGCATCTTTAATATTTTGTGGACTTTCAGTCACAGGAAAACAATAGCTTTACAGAATTTTTTTGTCATTACGATGAGTCTGGGAAGTATTTAAATGTCATTTATACAAGAATATTCATCCTACATATTCCCCAAGGGGCAGCCCCTTGCCCCACCCCCATGTTCCTTACAGTGATTTAGATTAGAGATAGAAATGAATATATTACTGAAGAGTGAAATAACTCTTACAGATCACTACACTGCAGGGGGAAAGAGTTTGTGCCATCATCTGATTGACCTTCCCTAGGACCGACCACATCAAAAAGGAAGAGCCTGATAAACATTTCTATTACTTCCACTTACATCTTTCCTTAGTTGTCCCACCCTCCTTCCAGAATCTCCAGGACACATAGCCCTTTCTTATATGAGGAAAATGTTACATGCTTCCATCCTTTCTTGTCTCTTACTTTCTCAAGTACTTCATACTTTAGAGAAGAAGTGTGTTTCTGGTTCTATGATATGAGTGACAAAAACAGGTGTCCCCATCTTCATCTTCTCAGTTCAGCTTCCTCACCAGTGAGCATCTCATGACTTATCTAAGAAGAACACTTCTCTCACCACAGAAACCATAAATGTTTTTGCCCCCTGAGGACAAGGCCAAGCATTTTAGAAGGAAAACAAAATTTGGTTGTTTTACATCTGGAAGTCTTTTCTCCCTGATAGCCATAGATTAGCATTTCTGCATCTCATTCCCAGTCCACATTCCTTATTAATATAGTAACTATATGACCAAATTTATTGGGATGGTCCCAGGTTATGCCTGTTCTTCTCATATAACTATTAGAACTGCCTCCTTTCTGGAGCTCTAGGGAGCCAGAAAGTACCAGGGTATTAGTGGAGAGAAAGGAGATTAGGAAAGAGACCCAATAAAGCTATTTATAAACTCCTGGGTTCACCCTCAACCTGTACATGTATGGATCTGATCTTAAATAACAGAAACTTTGAAGACTGAGCCTCTATTATAGATAGACCTCCATCCAGGTCCCAAATTGACCACTGGATGGTGCACATGGAGGGATAGTTCCAAATAGCCTGTGAAACCTTCAAAAGCTGAAATAACATTAGTACCATAGGCCACAGAAAGTAGGTTGCAACTTGCAACCTACAACCTGAATGTAACCAAGCAAAGCACATGCTATCACAAAAATGAATTAACAAGTTCAAGTACCTGCTAAAGCAAAAATATCAACATCTTTGCACAATTGAAACACAGTCTCATAATGTACTATTCAAAATATCTAAGAAACAATCCAAAATTATTCAGCACACTGAGAACCCAAAAATATCTCAACTCATATGGAAAAAGACAATCAGCAGATACCAGCAGTAAGATAACATAGATGCTGGAATTTTCTAACACAGACTTTAATGCAGCTATAATGAAAATGGAAGAAAGAGCAATCATGAACACTCTCGAAACAAAAGTTAAAATAAACAGCATCTGCAAAGGAATAGAATATATAAAGAAGAACCAATGATTATTTCAGAAGTTAAAAAGACAATAACTGAAATAAAAAGACCTCACTAGACATAGTCAATGGTAGAATAAAGGTGAAAAATTAGTAAACTTGAAGACAGGTCAGTACAAATAAATTATCAAATCTGAACCAGAGATAAGAAAAAAGATTGAAAAAAATATGAACAATACCAAGGGTTATTTGTGAGACTACAATAAAATGTCTAACATTCATATCATTGAAGTGCTAGAAGGGAAATAGAACAAGTGTGGTGCTGAAAAAATACTTGAAGAAATGTGGCTGAAAACTTCCCAAGTTCTATAAAAAAATCTACAAATTCAAGAAACTAAAGGAACCCCAAATAAGAACAACCAAATATATTCAAGTGGTGACACATTATAATCAAACTGCTAAAAACCAAAGATAAAGAAATACTTTGAAAGCAGACAGAGAAAAACTTATGCATTACTATAAGAGAAAAAAGATTTAAATGACAATGAATTTCTCATCAGAAATCATGGTGGCTGCAAAAAAAAAAAAAGGAGGTAGAGCATTTTTTTAAAGTGCTGCAAGAAAAGAACTGTCAATCCATAATTCTATATCCACAGAAAATATCCTTCAGGAATAAAGGTGAAATAAAGACATTCTCAGATGAAGAAAAACTAAGAAATTTGGAGTCAAAAGACCTGCTCTGAAAAAATTGCTAAAAGAAGTTCTTCAGACAGAAGATATATGACACCAGAAGGAAACCTGGAATATCAGGAATAAAGGAAGAGAATAGGAAATTGTAATATATGGGGAATATAATATACCTTTCCTCTCCTCTTGAATTCTTTAAAATATGTTTGCTGGTTGAAAGCAAAAAAAGAAAAACAGTATCTGAAGGGGATTTAAATGTACATAGAAGTAATATGTAAGATAATTATAAAATGCAGATGAGGGTGGGGATAAGGGAATATATATAGTGGTGAGGTATTTATGTTCCAGTTGAAGTGAAGTAAATATGTGTTCTAGGTTGTACAAAGAATGTATTTTTCAATCTCTAGAGCAGACAATAAAAAACACATGGCAATATAGTTATAATTATAGTAGATAAATTAAAACAGAATACTAAAAATGCTTCGAATAACCCAAAGGAAATGAGGAAAGAAGAAATGGAGTGACAAGAAAAAGAGGAAACAAAGAAACAAAAAACAAATAATGAAATAGTAGATGTACATCAGTAATTATATTACATTTAAATGTTCTAAACATACCAATTAAAAGACAGAGATTGTTAAAATGGATCAGAAAGAACTCTATGTTGTCTACAAGAAATTCATTGCAAATATAATGATATAGGTAAGTTAAAACTAAAAGAATAGAAAATTCTATGACATGCAAACATGAGCCAAAATAAAGGAGAGACTATATTAATTTCAGAAAAAGTAGATTTCAGAGCAAAGAAACTTCCCAAGGATAAAGATGGACATTGAATATTGGTAAAATTATGTTTATGAACTTAATATCAAATATTCAAACAGAGCAAAAGCTGACAGAACAGAAAAGAGCAATAGGCTAATTCACAATTATAATTGGAGACTTCAACACTCATAGCAGTAATAGATAGAACTAGTAGACAGAAAATCAGCGAGGATATGGAAGAACTGAACAAAATCATAAACCAACTAGATCTACTTCACCTTTATCAAACACTAGCCCCAATAACAGCAGAATACACATTCTTTAACAATGTACATGGAACATTTAACATAGATCAGATCTTGGGTCATAAATCAAGCCCTAAAACACACAAACAGAAATAAATCCATGCATTTTCATTCAACTCATTTTCAACAAAAGTACCAAGAACATACAGGGGGGAAAGGACAGTCTCTTTAATAAATGGTGCTAGAAAAACTAGATATCCACATGGAGAAAAATGAAACTAGACCCCTATCTCTCAGCATATATGAAAATCAAATTGAAATGTATCAAAGACTTAAATCTAACATCTGAAACTATGAAACTACTAGAAGAAAACATTAGACAATGCTCCAAGACATTGATCTGGGCAAAGATTTCTTGAGTAAGACCTCAAAAGCACAGACAACCAAAGCAAAAATAGGCAAATGGGATCACATCAAGCCAAAAAGCTGCACAGCAAAGGAAAAAATCAACAAGGTGAAGAGACAACCCATAAAATGGGAGGAAAATTCGCAAACTACCCACCTGACAAGGGATTAATAAAGGGAATATATAAAAAGCACAAACAACTCAGTAGCAAAAAGCCAAATAATCCCCTTAAAAAATGAGCAAAAGTTCTGAATAGACATTTCTCAAAAGAAGAGATACAAATGGCTAACAAGTATATGACAAAATGCTCAACATCACTAATCATCATAGAAATGCAAATTAAAACTACAGTGAGATACAATCCCACTAAAATTGCCTTTACCAAAAAAGCCACACAATAATGAATGCTGGTGAGAATGTGGAGAAAGAGGAACCCTCGTACACCATTGTTGGGAATGTAAATTAGTACAGCTACTATGGAAAACTGCATGGAGGTTCCTCAGAAAACCAAAAATCAAACTATCATATAATCTGGCAATCTCACTGCTAGATATATATCTGAAAGAAAGGAAATCAGTATATCAAAGAGATATCTGCATTTCCGTGTTTACTGCAGCACTATTCACAATAGCCAAGATTTGGAATCAACCTAAGTGTTCATCAACAGATGAATGGATAAAGAAAATGTAGTACTTATACACAATGGAATATTATATAGATATAAAAAAGAATGAAATCCTATTATTTACAACAACATGGATGAATCTGGAGGACATAATGTTAAGTGAAAGAAGACAGGCACAGAAACACAAATCTCACATGTTCTCACTCATATGTGGGAATTAAATGTAGATCTTGTGGGGGGTTGAGAGTAGAATGGTGGTTACTAGAAACTGAGAAAGGTAATGGGGACAGGAGAATAAAAAGGGGTTGGTTCGGCTTGGCACGGTGGCTCACGCCTGTAATCCTAGCACTATGGGAAGCCAAGGCAGGCAGATCGTTTGAGCTCAGGAGTACGAGACCAGCCTGAGCAAGAGTGAGACCCCATCTTTACCAAAAATAGAAAAAATTAGCCGGGCATGGTGGTGCATGCTGGTAGTCCCAGCTACTTGGGAGGCTGAGGCAAGAGGATCTCCTGAGCCCAGGAGTTTGAGGTTGCTGTGAGCTAGGCCGACGCCATGGCACTCTAACTCGGGCAACAGAGTGAGACTCTGTCTAAAAAAAAAAAAAAAGAAAGAAAGAAAAGTAAAGAAAAGAAAAGAAAAGAAAAGAAAAGAAAAGAAAAGAAAAAAAATTAAAAAATGGGGGCTTGGTTAACAAATACAAAAATATAGTTGGAATAAGATCTAGTGTTTGGTAGCCCAATAGGTTGACTATAGTTAACAATGATTTATTGTGTATTTCTAAATAACTAAAAGAGTGGAATTGAAATGTTCCTAATAAAGAAATGATAAATGCTTAGGTGAAAGACATCTGAATTAGCATGATTTGATGATTACACATTGTATGCTCGTATCAAAATATCACATGTACTCCATAAATATGCACAACTATTATTATGTATTCACTTTTTTTAGAAAAACAGTTAAAAAAAATCAAGGCTTAAAAGAATTGAAAAGGTCTGGCGTGGTGGCTCACGCCTGTAATCCTAGCACTCTGGGAGGCGGGAAGATTGCTCAAGGTCAGGAGTTCGAAACCAGCCTGAGCAAGAGCGAGACCCCCGTCTCTACTAAAAATAGAAATGAAATAATTGACCAACTAAAAATATATATAGAAAAAATTAGCCGGGCATGGTGGTGCATGCCTGTAGTCCCAGCTACTCGGGAGGCTGAGGCAGGAGGATTGCTTGAGCCCAGGAGTTTGAGGTTGCTGTGAGCTAGGCTGATTCCATGGCACTCTAGCCAGGGCAACAGAGTAAGACTCAAAAAAAAAAAAAAAAAAAAAGAATTGAAAGAATGGAAATTATCTAAAATATGTTTTATGATCATAATGGAATTAAGCTAGAGATCAATAACAAATAACAAGAAAATCTCTAAATATTTGGAAATTATAAAGAATGCACTTCACCATGGGAAGTTTCAAAGAAAATTAGAAAATATTTTGAACTGAATAAACATGAAAATACAACATACCAAAATTTGTGGAATGTAGCTAAAGTAGTGCTTAGAGGGAAATTTATAGCATCAAATGCTTACATTAGAAAAGAAGAAAGTTCTCAAATGGATAATCTAAGTTTCTATCTTAAAAAATTTGAAAATGAAGAAAAAAAATCCAAAACAAGCATAAGGAAGACAATAACAAATATAAGAGCAGTAATCAATAAAAAAGAATATAATAAATAGAGAAAATAAAACTAAAAGCTGACTTTTGGGAAAAAAATCAATAAAATAAATTCCTAGCATGTCTGATAAAGAAAAAAAAGAAGAGACAAATGACAAATTATCAATATCACAAATGAAGAGGAACTGTTACTAAAGACCCCATAAACATGAATAATAATAATATTATAAACAACTCTACACATAAATTCAATAACTTAGATGAAATGGAAAAATTCTTTGAAAACTATAAACTACCAAAACTCACACATTGTGAACTAGATAATCTTAATATCCTTGTAACTATAAAATAAATCTAACAGAACACCTACATAATCTGTATGTTGATTCAAAAAGTTGAGAAAGAACTCAAAGAAGACCTAAATAGATGGAGAGACATGCTATGTTTATGGATTATAAGAATCAATATATTAAGGATGTTAATGCTCCCTAAATTACTCAATAGTTTCAAAACAATACCAATTAAAATCCCAGCAGTATTTTTTGTAAATATAGGCAAACTGATTCTAAAATTTATATGATAGGCAAAAAAAGTGTGGTGCTGGAAGAGAGCTAGAGACATAGATCGATCGACAGAATATAGAGTCCTGAAATAGACAAATATGACAATTTAATTTCTGACAAAAGTACAAAAGAAATCCATGGAGGAAGAATAGTCTTTTCAGAAAAAGATAAATGGTTTTAGAATAATTGAATTATCCATATGCAAAAAACTTAATTTCAACCTACCTCAGACTTTATACAAGGCTTATCTCAAAATGGATGATAGATTTAAATATAAAATTACAAAACATTTAAAAGAAAACGCAGGAAAACATGTTTGTGACCTGAATTTAGGGGGAGCATTCTTAGAAATAACACCAATCATGTGATCCATAAAAGAAAAAAAAATGATGAATAGAAGTTTACAAAAATTTAGAACTTTTGTTCTGTGGAAGACATTGTTAAGAGAAAAAAAAGGCCGGGCGCTGTGGCTCACGCCTGTAATCCTAGCTCTTGGGAGGCCGAGGCGGGCGGATTGCTCAAGGTCAGGAGTTCAAAACCAGCCTGAGCAAGAGCGAGACCCCGTCTCTACTATAAATAGAAAGAAATTAATTGGCCAACTGATATATATATAAAAAAATTAGCCGGGCATGGTGGCGCATGCCTGTAGTCCCAGCTACTCGGGAGGCTGAGGCAGAAGGATCACTCAAGCCCAGGAGTTTGAGGTTGCTGTGAGCTAGGCTGACGCCACGGCACTCACTCTAGCCTGGACAACAAAGTGAGACTCTGTCTCAAAAAAAAAAAAAAAAAAAAAAAAAAAAAAAAAAAAAAAAAAAAAAAAAAGAGAAAAAAAAAGACAAGTTATAGACTGGGAGAAAATATTCTTAAATCTCATATCTGACAGAGGACATGTATCCAGAAAATATAAGAAACTCCCAACATTCAACAAAAAGAAAATGAAAAACCTAATTAAAAGATGGGCAAGGGATTTGAGTGGACACTTCACCAAAGAGGATGTAAAAATTGCAAATAAGCACATGAAACAACGTTCAATGTCATAGTTTTGGGGGAAATGCAAATTTAAACCACAATGAGATACCACCACACAGCTCTTAGAGTGATCAAAATTTAGAAATTTAAAAATGCCAACCAAATTAAGTTCTGGTGAAGATGCAAAGCATCAAGTATTCTCACACATTTCTGGTGGGAATACAAAATGGTACAGCCACTCTGGAAAATGTTTTAACAATTTCTTTAAAAATCAAAGAAAAATTTAAAAATTAGACATATACTTACCATATGACACAGCAATACCAATCCTTGGTATTTACCCCTAATCAGTGATTGGCAATCATTCTTTCTATAAAGAGGTGGATAGTCAATATTTTAAGCTTCATAGCCATATGGTCTCTTGTCACTACTCAATTCTGCCATTATAATACAAAAGCAGTCATAGACAATACATATGGGGTGTGGCTCTATTCTAATAAAATATTAGATTTATAAAAACAGGTGGTGTGCCAGATTTAGCCTGAGTGCTGTATATAATTTGCTGATCCCTGCCCTAAAGAAATGAAAACTTATGTTCACACAAAAACCTGTACATGACTATCCATTGCAGCTTCATTCATAATTGCCAGACACTGGAAACAACCTAAATGTCCTTCAACAAATGAATGGATAAATAAACTGTGGTCTAGTCATTCATGGAATACCTCTCAGCAATAAAAGAACTAACTGGTTATAAGCACAACAACTTGTATGGATCTCAAGGGAAGTATGCTGAGTGTAAAAAGCCAATATCAAGGTTACATACTGTATGATTACATTTATATTATATAACATTCCCCAAAAACAAAAACTATAGTGATGGAGAACAGATCAAAATTGCCAGGGGTAGGTGTGAGGAACAATATGACTATAAAGGCATAGCACGAGGGAGCTTACTGGGGTGTTCTGTACACTGTGATGCTACTAACACAAATTTATACATATGTTAAAATTCGTAGACTTGTACACTAATAAAAAGTTAATTTAACTTTATGATAATTTACAAAATAAAACACAAAGAAAATTTTAACATATCCCATTTTCCTCTTAAAGTATCCCAGTTTAGATGATAAATTATTTAGTTAGCCTATTTATAAATTCTTCCACAATTATATGTACTGATAATTTTTTTATTCTCCACTTACAGATAAGGAAACTGAAGCCCATGGTCATCTTACTAGTAGATGGTTGTGCTAAGGGCTGAACCTAGGATGCCTGAATGCAAGGTTTGAGCTGTATCTATAAGGCTACCAAACCCTCCATCACATGGATATTCATCAAATCAGCTGCCTCCTTTGGGGTAAAACTTATCAATGGAGGTCTGAGATAGGTTGGGCAGGGAGGGCCTCTCTCAGAAGTTAGCGTTTTCAAGCCCAAATGAAAGAAGGAAGGAAACTGTGGGACTTTATGTAGGAAGGTGTTTTATAAGTATGGGAAGCATCAAGTGCAGCATTTGAGGCAAGATTTGCAATATTCAGAGTAGCAAGAAGGCCAGTGTGGCTGAGGTAGCAAGAGTAAAAAAGAGAAAGCAGTAGGATAAATTCTCAGAGAAGTAGATAATGCCTAGATTATGTAGAACAGTGCCAGTCATACTAGGGAGTTGAGATTTTATGTAGATTGGAAAACCAGTGGCTCATGTTTTTGAAATACCACTCTGTACTACATGGGGACAAGCATGAAAGTTAGGGGGACAGGTAGGCAGTATTCCTGGCTGGAGATAACCGTGACTTGAGCCAGGGTGGTAGCTATAATAGTTATGAGAAGCAGTGAGATTCACATCATATTCTGAAGTATGTTTGACAGGATTTGCTGATGATTGAATAAGAAGTCTGAATGAAAGAGATGTTTTCCAAGCTCTGTGCCTGTTACTATAAATGTCTAATTTTAATTTTTATAGATTTAGGGGGATATATATATTGCACAGTGGTGAAGTATGGGTTTTTATGTAACCATCACCTGAATAATATACATTGTATCCATTAAGTAATTTCTCATTCCTTACTCTCACCCATCCTCCCATCGTTCCAGGTCTCCAGTGTCTTACCATTCCACCCTATAAGTCCATGTACACATTAGTTAGCTCCCACTTATAAGTGAGAACATATGGTATTTGACTTTCTGTTTCTAAGTTATTTCACTTAAGATAATGGCCTCCAGTTCTACTGTGAAAGTCTTATCTCAATGAAGTGGAAGCAATGAGAAGTGGTCAGACTGAGAATGCATTTTGAAGAGACAACAAGGCTTGATAATAGATTGGCAGAGGTGTGGAAGAAACCAGAAAGAATTAAAGATGACTACCAGGTTTTGAATCTGAGCAAATGGGTAAATAAAGATACTATATAATAAGATAGGAAAAACTGAGGAGGCAGCAGGTGTAAAGGAATTAAAAGTTATGCTTTTTATTCTGAGTAGAAATATCAAGCAGGTAGTTTTATATATGAGTCTGGTATTCAGGGAAGACATCAGGGCAGGAGCTATAAATTTTGGAGTTATAATCATCTAGATAGTATCTAAAAGTCACAGGACTTGTGAGATCACCAAGAGACAGAGTGTTGATAAAAAAGAGGGACAAAAACTGCTGTAGGACACTCTATCATTTTGAGGTCAGGAAGAAGAAGATGGGTTAGCCAAGGAAATTGAGAAGGAGCAACCAGTAAGATAGGAGGAAAATCTGGAAAACCAAATGAAGAAAGGATTTCAGGGAGGAGAATATCATCAACTGTGTCAAATGTTGCTGAAAGGTCAAGAAAGGTGGGGACTGAAAATTGATCATAGGGCTTGGTATTAAGTAGATTACTGGTGACCTTGATAAGAACCTCTTCAGAGTAGAAGGAATTAAATTCTGAGAGTGGAAGGTGAGAATGTGGAAACTAACCCTTTCATGCTTGTTCTGTTTCATAAGGGGTGGAATAAGAAGGCCATGACTTCACGTGAATGATTTTTAAGTGGGTCCAAATGTAATACAGTGTACTGTTGATAAGAGTGTCTGGATAATTACCATGTTCCAAGGACACATTGTTAGGACCTCTATTGTAATTAGAGTTTTAAAATCAATAAAAGTTATTTTCTATCTTGAAATATAAATGCCATGTATTAAATGATGAAGCAGAACCAAGTTAATATTTAATTCAATATGAGGATAATCTTTGAGGTCAATTCCATACATTTAAATGAAGCAAAAGACTAGCTCTGAAGGTAGCTTAATAACTTTACATCTTTGAGAGGCATCTTTAAAATCACAATAGCTGATATAGCTATCTTCAGAGCTAGTCATTTAATACATGGCATTGACCTACTTTCCTCTTTAATTATTTAAGAGTTAGCTGTTCAGTTGAATCTTGTCCTTGCAATGTGAAGAACAGGACTGTAATTTGTTGTACATGTTTTAGTCAAAATTATAGAGTTCGTATAGCAAAGAGATCTGTTGCAAATAAAATGTAAGAGTAAATCAAAGGATATAGAACTTATTTTGAAAACATTAGTTTTCCAATATGAAGAATTTAGGTTACCATTTGCTCCCTTTTTTTGATGTTAGACAAATTGGCTTCCTAGTTGTACACTTGAGTATTAATTTACATCTAGCACATACAATAGACAATTGTGAAGATTGGCATATCTCTTATTTTCTCTCAGTAAACGTAATATAGAGCAGGTTTATGGTTGGGGTGAGAAGAGAATCACCCTTCCCATAGCAAGCACTGAGCTTTGTTAGCTGTCCAACTCTCCCAGATGATATTAGGTATTATGGTTTTCATATTTAAAAGCCTGATTTCTTTCCCCTTCCATTCAAGAAGATCTGCTTCCTGGTTCACGGCCAGCTAATGACAAAACATTGTCAAAACTGGGACTAGAGCAAAAATTCCACTAGAACAGCAAGCATTCTCTCTCCCTCTGTCCCAAACTGACTCAGTCTTTTGAGAATTAGCCAGTTTCTGGTTAATACTGCTGTCCACCTCCCAGGTCCCCATTCCATGACACCAAACTTGTGTTCTCTCTACCATCAGCTGCCATTTCGTGTCTTTGGGTGACCATCAGTAGTGTGTAACTGATTAACAATCACCTCTCTGAAAAATAAAAGTTCTCATTTTTAGTGTTTTGCTAATTTCCATGGTGTAAATTCTCCCACTATGGCTGATTTCAAGTTACCAACATGATGAACACAGAGTTGGGAAGAGAGGCGCACACTTGGCTATCAGGAACCAGTAAGAGCCCACTCTAGTACACTCCAGACCCAGCATTATTTTTTCCTAGGTTGCAATCAGAAAATGATAGAGCAGAGTTCAGAAAGGGTGCAACAGCCCAATGAGCATAGAGACCAAAGGAAAATAATGTTCTCATTTTAGAAACATCTGGAAAAATATCAGGATAAGGATCATGTCATTTGGGAGAAACAAAGGTGACTTTATGACTAAACTTTCATGGCATACTCAAGTAAATTAAGTAAATCAGATAGATGATGAATAGATGGATAGGTAGATAGATACAGAGAGATTGAAAGGTTGATGGAAAGGGAATTACTTTTGGTGAGAAATTCTTTCTATGAGACAATATGAATAAATTTAGACTGTTTTGATATGGTGCCAAGGGGGCTTGAAAATGTGATTTGATATTGTGCCTAGGGGAAAAAATGAAATGATCGGGTAAACACATAGCATTGTCTCTGCCACCTAAACTCTAGATGATTCTTCTGCTTCAAATAATCAGCTCCTTCTTTCCTCAATTCACTGCTCTATAGAGTAGAATAACACATCTTCAGACACCAACTCCCTCTCATCTTGTGAATTGGTTTCAAAGTGGTGGACCCAAGTACCTAATCCATGCTGTGAGGCTGATCAGCTGAATGAAGACTCTGTACTCTCACCCAGCTCACATAAGTATAATATGTGATGGATATTTTTTCCAAATAAGAAATAGAATTTTCGTTAAGCCAAGGAGTAAAGTAACTGACTCAAACTTTTGCAAACCCTCAAGAACTCTAATGACAGAAACCACATCATAACCTTTAACAGTTTGTTTGCATTTAGGGACTGAAAAGGACCCTTGTAGGGATGTGATTTTTTAAAAAAAAGAATCATAAAATAAATTCAATCTAGGACAGATGAACAATAGTTAATTTTATTTAATGGTAACTAAGTCATACACTCACAGATGTTGCAAAAATTCATTTTTAAACCACTCTTGTAGATTTTATGAGATGGTTTTTTTCTAAAACAACCATGCTCTCAACCCTGGGAGACAAGCTATCTTCTTAGTATAACTCAAGGTCATCACAAACATAAATTTATCTGAAACTTTTATAAATATCAAAATTTCATAATAACATAGCAAGCATGATATTGAAATGAATAAACTGTAATCTAACTTGACTTATATGTAAGATTATTCTCTTTGTATTGTCATCTTCATCTCTAGGGTATTTTGAGTTTCATAGTTTCAGTTTGGGGTCATCAATTGACATGACATATGTAAAATTTGGAAATAATTTAGAGAAAAGCAAAACTTGTCATAATAATGAAAGTCTTGGAAAGTCAGCACTTTGAAGAAAGAGACTGAATATATTTTCCAAAAAATGATAGGGTTTTAATTTATTTTTATCCTGATTTCTCAAGGAATATAGAAATGAATACAATACCATCAGGTAACATTTAAAATAAACATAAAAATAGTATGAGCAGTGCTAGCTCACTGTCGTTTCTTAGAATTAATATTCCGTTGTGAACATATACCAAATTTTAATTATCCACTCAAGAATTGACGGCCACTTGGGTTGTTTCTACGTCCTTGCAATAGTGAATTGTGCTACCATGAGCATTTGGGTTCAGATGTCTTTATAATAGAATGTTTATGCTTTTTTGGGTAGATGCCTAATAGTGCTATTGCTGGATCAAATGGTATTCCTATTTTTAGCTCTTTGAGGTATCTCCAAATTCTTTTCCACAAAAGTTGCATTAATTTGCAGTCCTATCTGCAGTATAAGAGTGTTCCTGTCTCTCCACATCCTCGTCAGCATTTGTTGTTTTGGGATTTCTTGATACAGGCCATTCTCACTGGGGTTAGGTGGTATCTCATTGTGGTTTTGATTTGCATTTCTCTGATGATTACAGATGTTGAGCATTTTTTTATATGCTTGCTAGCCCATTATTCTGTCTTTTTTGGAAAAGTTTCTGTTCATTTCCGTTGCCCATTTCTTGATGGGGCTGTTTGACTTCTTCTTGTTAATTCTTTTGAGTTCTAGATAGAGTCTTGTTATTAGACCTCTATTGGAAGTATAAAGAGCAATTATGGTGCTCAATGGTGGTAGTGTTCACCAGGGATTCGGGGGTTGGGGGAGTAGACCCACATCTTAGGGATGTGGTGAGCATTGTGGAGGGGAAGGGCATACCTCTAACCCTAGCTAGGGAGAGGCAAAGATATAAAATGTAACCAAAATGTCAAAAAACCCACATTTATCGGGTGTCAGGCAGGTGGGGTGGAGGACGGGATGGGTATACACATATATAATGAGTGTGATGCGTACCACCTGGAGGATGGACACGCTTGAAGCTCTGATTCGAGGGGGGAAGGGAGGCAAGGGCAATATATGTAACCTTAACACCATTTGTACCCCCATAATATGATGAAATAAAAAAATAAGCATTAAAATAGGTAAAGAGGATATAAGGACAGAATAAGACAAAGAGGTTAAGAGTAAAATAAGCACACAGGACATAGCCCAAGAGGCTCTATATAATATGTACTTGCTAGAGATGGATTACCTGTTTGATTCTGTGCTGCCCTGAAGATATAACACAGTAAGTTACATGATACAGACAATTTGCAAGACAACCACATCTTTTCCTAGTAGTGAGGCCAGAGTAATAGGATATTATCTATGTTACATAATTAGCAATGAGCTCAAAACCTTTCTTCAGTGGATGTAGAAATGGATTTCATAGGACTGCTTCTTTTCAATGTTCTTAAAAAGTAACTGTGGCATTCTATCAAAGAGTATTCAAGAGAAGCATTTCTAGGAGATACTAAAACATACAGGGCAGGAATATCTCATGTATAGTCTGCCATGATTAAAATTAAATAAAATTTAAAATTTATTTTTCAGTCACATTAGCTATGTTTTAAAGTTCTCACTAGTCATTTGTGGCAGGTTCTACAGTATTGAACAGCATAGGTAAAAAATGTGTCCGTAACTACAGAAAGTTTTATTGGAGGGTGCTGATTTAGACTTCTAAACCAGGATATAGAGTACTGGCAATTTTTAAAACAGACTTATCTCAGCCAAGCTTGTGATAGTCACTGAGTAATTGTGAGTTTGAAGTTATACTCTGACAAACAGCAGTAGGATGACAATTTTACATTATTTGTTAAAGCCAGAACCATAGCTTTACTAGGCAATGCAGAGATCTTCATTTTGTCCTAGGACAGGAATAAATGGTAGTGGGCTTAATGCTTATTGAACAAGGCTAGAGAAAGATAGTTTGTTATAAAAAGAGCAAGGTGAGACAATAGGACATCCTTTGAAGAGTCGGAGAGAGTATTTTATAGTTTATCAAAGACACAAGAATACAAAGAACAATTGTCTCTCTATTATAAGTAAGTGGTTTCCTGCTTCCTGAAATACCATGTATCTCTGAGCTCGAAAAGTTGACTGCATACTTAATAATAGTTTTAAACAATGATCATTATCACTTCTGAAAGTTTTATCATTGGCTTAAGCAGAATATCATGGGAATATAGAGACTAGAGATCCACAGGATATAACTATTGCAATTGATTTTGTTACAAGCCCATCAGAATTTATGAACCTAGATAATACTTGAAATTATTCACTTATTCCAGAGTGCACTCCACAAAGTACTGTTGCAACCCTCTGGGTATCAGCTTCATAGGTATTCTACAAAACATATTAGCAAAAATAGCATGCTCTCACTGCTTCTGCACTTGCTCTCCCATCAATATTCTCAACATAGCAGCTGGGTGATTCTGTACAAATGTAGTCAGATCATAGCACTCTTCCATTCAAAGGCTTGCAGTGGCTCCCATCCCACTTGGAAAATGTGCCATAGTCCTTAAAATGGCCCACCAGGCCCTCCACAGTCAGCCTTATTACCTCCTCTCCTACCTCTTGCTCCTGGCTCAGTCAGCCCCAGCTGCACTGGTGTCTTGGCTTCTCAAACAAAATATGCACAATCCTCTCTCAGGGTCTTTGCTTTATCTATGTACTTAGTCTAAATTATACTTCCACTAGATGTCATTGGCTAACTCCTTCGTCTCCTTCAAGTCTTAGCATAAATCTCATGTTCTTAATGGAGATTGTCTCTAATCACTCTATGTACTACTGCCCCCGTGCCCACCCCTTCCCAGTCCCCTAACTGCCATGCTCCTCATCCTCCTTACCTTAGTCAACTTATAGTTTTTCCATTGGTCTTACCCTATAATATATAGTAGTACTATATAGTTGATTGATTTCTTACCTTCGTTATCTATTGTCTGTCTCCTGCAGCTAGAATTTAAGTTCCATAAAGGCACTGCTTGTTATTTGAATTGCTGATGTATCTCCAGCACTAAAGAGAGGGCCTGGCACACAGTAGGCACTCAAAAAATATTTGTTAAATGAATGAATGACTTTATAAGAATTTTTCTTTCTACACATAAAAAATTACACTTCTCCAATTTCAACGCTTTCTGGCTGTTTCCAAATATCAAGTATAATTTTATAGCTGAAAAGGCCCTTGCCAGTAATGTAATACAATCGCTCTTTTATATATAAAAGTAAACCATGCCCAGAGAGATTAAGTGACAGCACAAGGTCAACCAGATAATTTATAGCATAGCTAGGACTGGAGTATAGGTTTTCAGATTCTCAATCCACCCACAAAATATCATGATTTTCCAACACCGTGTATATTCACAAGAATATGCCACTGTGTCTGAGAGTTATACCAGAAAAAGACATGCTACCATATTTTCAGCTACAGAACATCACTGGAGTAACCGGATAGCCTCATGAGCAGCAGGAACTTGAACTGTAAATTTAAGAATATTTCTTTAAGATAGAATCACATTACTTTAGAAATACCTCATATAACCCCTCACCAAGCTATAGGTTTTAAATATAATGCTTTACCTGGAGTAGAAATTAAGAAATTCTAGAAAAAATAGGGTCTCATAAATTCATAAACTAAAACTTGATCATTTTCCACTTCCTTTATATTTTCTGTCACTTGGGCTCTACTTTATTCCCTTGTTGACATCTGCAGTCTTAATGTGCATCTATGAGAAAATAGGTGTTTTTTGGTCCAAACCAGTTTTATCTTTGGCTTATTAGAAGCATCCATATATCATAGCCTGGGGAAAGAAGATAAAATAGGGCATCTTTCTTGCATATAAATCATGGCTTGTGCATCATTGCTGTTAATTAAAAATCCTTGCAAGGCTAAATTCAACATGATGGAAGCTTAGGACATCCTTGCTAAAGGACAAACCTGGAAGGAAAAGTATTTTTTAATTTCCATGAGAAAGAAAGTAGGATTAGGTCATTATGGATCCCAGCTCCAGAGATAGTGTTAAAAATTTGTATGCATATTATACTGCACCATAATTTTTTGCTGATTGGATGTGAACATGCTAATTTCTTAGTGTAATTGGGTTACTTTTTTGTTTCCATGATGCTTGTTGTTATGACGTTGTCTGGCAACATAAAAATCTTAGTATTAATGGGAGATAGGAAACATACAGCCTTGATCATATAAAAGTGTGAATTCACAAGGACAGAACAATATAAGCAGAATTTTCACCATCCCATTTCAGTGACATATTCAAAAAAGAGGCCCATTAGCCTTGAGTTTGGTTTGCATGGTTATTTGATACCTTTAATGCATAAAGGAGAATGGTTAGTGTAGGAGTCTTTTCAAGGTATGAACGGATATTTATTTTAGGGTTGTGATTACTTATGCTCCTGGTCGGTGCCAGTCAGGTCAATAGGATTATATTCCAGAAATTGATTTTTCCCCCAATGAGTAAATAATGAAGTAATTTAACCTCATCTGCTTCCTAATCTAAAACCTTTCACTTGTACCATGAGGAAAAGGCAGCTGCCTTTGCTTGAGATGTGCTCATGCACAAGGCCAATAAATACCTTTGGGTTTTGTATGAAGGTCATGCAAAGCTGATCATTCAGGAAATGTGTACAGTTGAAGTGCATCTTCTGTTCTTTACAGCCATCAATCTTGGCTTTCAGAGATGTCTCCACCTATGTTAAAGGTGAACACAATACTGCATTAATCATGGACATGATTATTGCTCTGAGAATTTTTCTTTCATTCATTTTAATGTAAGGGTTTATTTGGATACTAGCATGGAAAGAAAACAACACTTAGCTGGAAATGAAAATAAAAAGGCAAATGGAAAATAGTGATTGTTCAGATTATGAATTATTCAGGCTTGCTTTACACTGTTTCTGTTATTTTATTATTGTACAAAATGTAGCTTTTTGAGGGAACCTAACATACCTGAAAGTCAAAATTAGACTTAAAAATTTGTCTGTATTATCATAAATGAAATTACCCAGTGGTCAAAGTTGTCCTTTTTTTCCCTTCATAATTCATGTTGCTAATAATGATCATATCCAATATGAACACACATTTACTACATGCTAAGCAGGGCACTAACACTTTACTTACATGATATCGTTTAATCCCTAAGATTAGGAACCCAGCCAGCAGTGGTTTCAGGAATCAAGGGCAGACCACAAGATTCCAAAATCCAAGTGTTTGGCTACTGGGCTTCAGTGCCTCCTGTGCCCACAGTTACCATTAAGCAATAAAAATCATTATCTTCTATATACTTACAAAATAGGTGCAATGCACACCACCTGGGGGTAGCACACACTTGATGTTTTGGTAAGACGGGGGTGGGGGGAGAAATGGCAGGGGCAATATATGTAACCCTAACAATATTTGTACCCCCATAATATGAGAAAATAAAAGAAAAAAAAGTTCCATGGGAACCCCCCCCAAAAAAGAACCACCTCCTACCTCTCTCCCCCTACACCCCTACCTTCAATTTTGTTAGTGGATTATATATGTTTCTAATGCTACCTTTTGTAATTAACTTTGTAGCTAACTAGCTGGCTCTTATGAATCTTTGTATACTCAGCGCTTGTTACAGTCGTGGAGTTGAATATGTACTTTCTGAAGAAATGATTGCAAAACTGTTAAAAAAATCATTATCCTCCAAGAAATTAATTTGCTAGTTATGCCTCCTGTGCAGAATATAAGATTATATCAGAGAAGTTCCTCTGGGAGTTTCCCATTCATCTGAGGAAATAAAAGGTAAAAGGACTGAAAAGCATTATAAAAATTGATAACTTAATTGAAAATTACTTTTCCTTCTTTTTCTGATGTTATAAAAGTTGGCACTTTTATAACAAATTGGGAATTTTATCTTCCCTATTTGATAAAATTCAGAACTCTGATGCAATTTTGATTATTCCTTTATTTTACGTTTAAGTATCTGTGATTGTTAATAAAAGAAGATGTTTAGGGAATGGAAAATAAAATAAATAAAATCTCTTTTCTGTCAGACAACATTTTAAATATATAAGGTTGAAATTGAGTGATTTGCATGAGGAAAGTGTAAAATTTGAGAGAAGATATGTTTAAGTGATCTTAACAAATCTTTAAGTGATCTTAACAAAAATATTTCTCTCATTTATTCACTAAACATTTGTTGAGTGCCCACTCTATACCAGGTAATGTGTTAGGCACTAGATAAGACCCATCAGCTCTAGATTAATTGCCCCTCTTACCTGATCCCAGCAATGATTAGACTTCCCCCAAACTGTAAATTTTCTGATTATTTTTCTAATTTCCTACTAGACACCATGACAACAGTAAGCACATCTACTCATTTAATATACAACCACAGTGCCTAATAGATTATTTGGCACCTACTGGATAAGGTAGAGAGAGAGTTCATCCTATCTGCATCTTTATTCTTCCTGTGCACACAGCCAGACTCAGTTTCTCCAACCTTCATTGCAATTAGGTGTGAACATATATCTGAGTACGGATCAATGGACTATAAGCAGATTGAATAGGTTACTCTTCCAGGACTGGTCCCTAGAAGCTTTCCACTCATAATCCTCTCTCTCAGCATCAATAAGCTGAATGGAGAGGACTCCAAGGACCTTAAGGAGAGCAAAAATACAAGAAGAAAGAGCTTGGGCCTTGAATAACTGCATGGAGTAGAGCCACCTCTCCCTCTGATCAACTTACATTGGAGTGGGAAGTAAGAAAAAAAAACAATGTTTTATTATATTAAGCCAGAAATTTCCAGGTTTATGTATTGTAGAAGCTAGGTTTACTTATTTTAACTAATACAGAGGAATGAATGAAACAATGAGTGAGATAACACTCCTGTCATCAAGGGATTTTCCTTTTAGTTTTTGACCTTTGGAAATACCTTAGTATTTTATTTTATTTTATTTCAAAAAATTAGGGGGTACAAATCTTTTTGTTGCATGTATGAATTGTATCATGCTTAAGTCAGGGCTTTCAGTGTACCCATCACCAAAATAGTGTACTCAATAGACAGATTTTTATCCTTTAGCCACCTCCCACTCTCCCCATTCTTAGTCTTCAATGTCCATTACACCTCTTTATAACTATATATATCCTTCATTTAGGTTTCATTTATAAGTGAGAACCTGTGGTATTTGTTTTTCCATTCCTGAGATATTTCACTTAAGATAATGGTCTCTAGTTCCATCCAAGTTGTTGCAAAAGACATTATTTCATTCCTTTTTATGGCTGAACAGGTAAGTATATATATACACATATATATGTATATGTACATATATATGTGTATATATGTACATATATATGTGTATATATATACATACATATATATGCATGTATATGTATATATCACATTTTCTTTATCCACTAATTCATTGATGGGCACTTAGGTTGATTCCATATCTTTGCAATTGGGAATTATGCTACAATAAAGGTGTATACTCCAAACTTCTGTGGGTTGCATTAAGTTGAATAATACCTTTGTTAGCAGCCAATGCCTTAATGTGTTTTTGAATTTCAGTTTGCTAGTATTTTGTTGAGGATTTTTGCATCTATGTTCTTCAGAGATATTAGCCTATAGTTTTCTTTTTTTGTTCTGTATTTGTCTGGTTTTGGTATCAGGGTGATACAGGCCTTGTGGAATAAATTTGGGAATATTCACTCCTTGATTTTTTGGAATCGTTTAGGTAGGATTGGTATTATAGTTCTTTGAATGCTTGATAAAATTCAGCAGTGAAGCCATAGGGTCCTGGGCTCTTCTTTGATGGGAGACTTTTTATTACTGCTTCTATGTCGTTACTTGTTATTGGTTTATTCAGGCTTTGGATTTCTTCCTGGTTAAATCTTAGTAGGTTGTATGTGTCTAGGACCTTATCCATTTCTTCTAGGTTTTCCAACTTATTGGCATATAGCTGCTCGTGGTAGTCTCAAATGATCTTTTGGATGTCTGCAGTATCAGTTATAATGTGACCTTTTTCATCTCTGATTTTATTTATCTGGGTCTTCTCTCTTTTTTTTCTTAGTCTGGCTAAAGGTGTGTCTATTTTGTTTATCTTTTCAAAAAACCAACCTTTGTTTTACTGATATTTTGTATTTGTTTGTTTGTTTCAATTTCATTTATTCCTGCTCTGATCTTTATTATTTCTTTTCTTTTACTAATTTTGGGTTTGTTTTCCTCCTGTTTTTCTAGTTCTTTGAGATGCATCATTAGGTTATTTTATGCTTTTCTACTTTTTTTGATGTACATACTTATTGCTATAAACTTTCCTTTTATTACTGCTTTTACTGTATCCCATAGGTTTTGATAAGTTGTGTTTACATTTTTTGTTTGTTTCAAAAAATTTTTAAATTTCCTTCCTAATCAGTTCATTGACTCACAGGTAATACAGGAGTATATTGTTTAATTTCCTTATGTTTGTATAGTTGCCCATGGTCCTCTTGTTATTGATTTCTAGTTTTATTCCATTGTGGTTAGAGAAAATACTTGGAATGATTTCAGTTTTTCTGAAATTTTCAAGACTTGTTTTCTGGCCTAACATATCGTCTATCCTTGAGAATGATCCATAAGCTGAGAAGAAGAATGTATATTCTGCTGTTGTTGGATAAAACCTTCTGTAAATATCTATTAGGTCCATTTGGTCTATAGAGCAGGTTAAGTACAATATTTCTTTATTGATTTTTGTTGGGATAATCTGTCCAGTGCTGAAAGTGTAGTGTTAAGGTCTCCAACAATTATTATATTGGGGTCTATCTCCATCTTTAGCTCTGATAATATTTGCTTTATATATCTGAAGTGCTCCAGTGTTGGGTGCATACATATTTAGGATTGTTATATCCTCTTGCTGAATTGACCCCTTATCATTATATAATTTTTTAGAGTGTTTGTCTTAAAATCTATTTTATCTGATAGAAGTATAGCTACTCCTGCTCTTTTTTTGGTTTCCATTTGAATGGAATATCTTTTTCCATCCCTTTATTTTAGCCTATTTGTGTATTTCCATGTGAAATGTGTTTCTTGAAGACAACATATAGATGGCTCTTAGTTTTGTTTTATTTTATCCATTTAGCCACTGTATGTCATCTGATTGGAGAGTTTAGACCATTTACATTCAGTGTTATTGTTGATGAGTAAAGACTTATACTACCATGTTACCATGTGATTTCTGGTTGTTTTGTAGTCCTCTCTTTCTTTCTTCCTTCCCTCTTGTCTTCTTTTGTCAAAAGTGATTTTATCTGGTAGGGTATTTAATTTCTTGCTTTTATTTTTGTGTATCTGTTGCAGATTTTTTGATTTGAGGTCACCATGAGGCTTGCAACAAATATTTTATAACCAATTATTTTAAACATATGACAGCTGTGCTTACAAACAAACAAATGAATAAACAAGCAAAGAGAAAGCTAAGGGAAATTCTACCCTTTGATTCCATCCCCCCACCACTTTTTGTTGTTTCCATCCATATCTTTTTATACTATCTGTCTTTCAATAGGTTGTTGTAGTTAGTTTTGATAGGTTTGTCATTCACTCTTCCTACTCAAGATATAAGTCATTAATGCACCACAATTATACCAATAGAGTATTTTGTATTGGTGTACATATTGCTATCAGTGAGTTGTATATCATCAGATGATTTCTTATTGTTCATTAATTTCCTTTTCTTTCAGATTAAAGAATTCCTTTTAGCAGTCATTATAGGACAGGTCTGATGTTGATGAAATCCCTCAGCTTTTGTTTGTCTGGGAAAATCTTTATTTCTCCTTCATGTTTATAGGATATTTTTGCATGATATAATATTCTAGTGTTAAGGATTTTTTTTTCCTTCAGCACTTTGAATGCCTCATACCACTCTCTCTTGACCTGTAAAGTGTTCACTGAGAAGTCGCTTCCTGTACATATTGTAGCTCCTTTATATGTTATTTTTGTCTTCTTCCCTGCTTCCTATAGGGCCTTTTATTTATCTGTGACCTTTGGGCATTTGACTATTAAATGCCTTGAGATAGTCTTGTTTGGGTTAAATCTACTTGATTTTCTACAACTTTCCTGTACCTGAATATTGATATTTTTCTCTAGGTTTGGGAAGCTCTTGAAGTTCTCTGTTATTATTTCTTTGAATAAACTTCTACCCCAATCTCTTTCTCTACCTCTTCTTTAAGGCTAATAACTCATAGATTTGCCCTTTTGAGGATATTTTCTAGATCTTGTAGATGTGCTTCATTCTTTTTTCTCTTCTGACTGTGTATTTTCATATAGCCTTCAAGCTCACTAATTTTTTCTTCTGCTAGGCTAATTCTGCTGCTGAGAGACTCTGACTCATTTCTCAGGTTTTCAGTTGGATTCTTCAGCTCTAGAATTTCTGCTTGATTTTTTTATTATGTCAATATCTTTTAAAAATTTCTCTGATAGGCTTCTGAGTTCTTTTTCTGTGTTGTCTTGAAGTTCATTGAGCTTCCTCAGGATGGCTATTTTGAAGCTTTGTCTGAAAGGTCACATATCTCTATTGCTTCAAGATTGGTCATTGGTATTAATACCTTATTTAGTTTGTTTGGGGAGGTCATATTTTCCTGGGTGTTCTTAATGTTTGTGGATATCATCAATATCTGGGTATTGAAGAGTTAGGTATCCATTTTAATCTTCACAGTTTCAATTTATATGAACCTGTCTCCTTGAGAAGGCTTTCCAAGTATCCAAAGGGAATTGAGTGCTGTGGTGTGTTTGTTCACTGCAGCTGTATCAGCACTGAGTGTACCTAAGCCCAGTAATGCTGTGACTCTTGTCTGGTTGCACTGCC
This sequence comes from Microcebus murinus, assembly GCF_040939455.1. Lineage (NCBI taxonomy): Eukaryota > Metazoa > Chordata > Mammalia > Primates > Cheirogaleidae > Microcebus > Microcebus murinus. The sequence goes on from NC_134136.1 coordinate 104,895,528, forward strand.
TTGGTGGACTTGGGTAAAATATGGGAGAATTCCGTGGATTATCAGGCAAAGTCTCTCACTCTGTTCCCTCACTGTCTGTGCTAGGATGCTAGAGTTGGAGGAGTGACATGGACTCTCCTTTATGACCACCAGTGCCAGGTCACACCTGAAGCCAGCCCAGTCTCATCCAAATCCCAGCTTGACTGGCTACCTCTGATGTTTATTTAAAGCCCAAGGGCTATTTAGTCAGCAGGTGGTGAATCCTGCCAGGACTGGGTCCTTCCCTTCAGGGAAGCATGTTTAATTATGGCCCATGGTGCATACAGAAATGCATTCTAGGAACTAGGGACTGAACTCAGGGGCTTCAGTAGTCTGCTTGTTATTAATACTTTATTTTATTGTTGCTAAGCTGGTACCCAAGTTTCAAAATGGAGTCTCCTGAACTTTTCCTTTCCTTTGTCCAAACAGAAGATGACTTTCTGAGCTGCACTGCCTGTAGTTGGGGAGGGGGTGAGAAAGGCATTGGCTTGGGTACCACCACTGGTATCTCACTGAGTCATGTGCACCCCAAGTTCACTGGCTCTGAGCCAGCATAGCCACAGAAATTGTCCAAGAACTGCAGCCTTTGTGGCCCAGCTTCCTTACCAATTTATTCCAGGCCCCAGGCTGCTTTTCATCAGCTGGTGTAAGGTTTTGGGGCAGAAGGTTTCTCTCTGGCCAGGCTGGTACAAATGCTTCTTCCAATGGGCACTGGCAGATTTCTGCCCTGTGCTGTGTTCCCCTGTGCCAGGGTATCACTAGGTTTCAATGCAAAATCCCACAATCACTTCATTCTCCCTTGTCTGGGCACACAGATTCTCTCTCCACTCAGCGTGTTTGCCTGGCACTGCCAGGGGATGAGGGAGGGGTGGTGTAGGCAATTCAAAACTGTCTTTTCTGCCCTCTTCAGTGCCTCTTTCCTTGATTAATATTATGTAAAAACAAGATAGTATAATCACTCACGTAACTTTTGGTTCTTCTGAAGGTGCTTGCTTGTATGGATAGTTTTTGATTTTGGTGTTCATGTGGAGATACTAACACTGGAAGTTTCTACTTAGCAATCTTGCTCCACCCTCTCTCCCAATCTGTATCTTTTAATTAGAATATTTAGATTGTTTACATTCAATGTTAGTATTGATATGTGAGATACTGTTCTGTTCATTATATTGAATGATATCTAACTGCTTTGTTTTCCCCCTTGTGTTACTGTTTTAGGAATTATGAGCTTTAACTTTCAGATATTTTTACAGTGGTTCATATTGATGTGTTTATTCCATGTATAGAGTACTTTTGAGCATTTCCTGTAGGGCAGATCTAGTGGTAACAAATTCCTTTAGCGTTTAGTTGTCTGGGGAAAACTTTATTTCTCCTTTACTTATGAAACTTAGTTTTTCAGGATACAAAATTCTTGGCACGCCATTATTCTGTTTAAGAAGATTAAAAGTGGGACCTCAAACCCTTCTGGCTTGTAAGGTCTCTGCTGAGAGTTCTGTTGTTAGTTTAATGTGTTTTCCTTTATAAGTAACTTGTTGATTTCATCTCACAGCTTATAGGATTTTCATCTTCACTTTGACTTTGGCCAACTTGATAACTATGTGTCTTAAAGATGTCCTATTTGCTATGAATCATCCCAGTGTTTAATTGCCATCTTGTTTCTGTAAATCCAGAAATATCTAGCTATTCCAGGGATGTTTTCCTCAATCATTCCCTCAAACAGATTTTTCATGCTTTTTCCTTTTTCTTCTTCTCTGTCAGGGATACCTATGATTATTAGATTAGCTTTTCATAGTACCACATTTCTTGCACTGATTGTTAATTCTTTTTTTCTTCTACATTTTTGACTAAGTTAATTCTAAAGCCTTGTCTTTAAGCTCTGAAATTATTCTGCTTGGTCTAGCCTATAGCTAAAACTTTCTGTTGTATTTTGAAATTCCCTAAATGATTCTTTCATTTCTTTAAGTTCTGTTATATCTTTTCTTATATTATCTATCTCCTTAGTGAGTTTTTCATTCATGTCCTGAATTATTTGTTTGGTTTCTTTGTGTTGGCTTTCTAACTTCTCCGCAATCCCATTCATCTCATTTGCCATCCATAATATGAATTCCATATCTATCATTTCGACAATTTCCTTACAGTCAGAATTCATTACTGGAGAGCTATTGTGATCCTTTGGGAGTGTCAAGACAGCCTGTCTTTCATGTTGTCAAAGTTCTTATGCTGGTTCCTTCTCATCTGGGGCCCCTTCTCTCAGTTCAAAACAGATAGCAGATATGGTACACCTGTTCTCCTCTTCTGGGACCTCTGTTGCTGGGTGAAGATAGAGATGAGTCCCTGGATGGTGTGCTTGAGTCTTATTCCAGATGGTTGACTAGGCAGGAGAGGGGTGGATGCACTGTGAGCCTTTAATACTGCTGCTCTGCTGCATCTCCCCCATTCCCCTGTAGTTGTCATAGGGCTGCTGTCACAGGGTGGGCCTCTGGTGCAGAGTGTGCATGCAAAGTGGGGCTGGTCCATGGGATGGGGATTTTATGTGGGACAGAGCAGGCCCATGGGTCACAGCACACATGTAGATCAGGGTGGCTGCCAGTGCGAGATGCATGGGACGGGTGGGGCTGGCCCACAGAATGGAGTGGGTCTGTGGGATGTAGCAGGCCCATGGTCTGGATGCCTGCATGGGACAGCACAGGCCCACAGTGGGTGATCCATTCAGTCCAAAGGCAGCAGTTGCATGGGCTTTCACTCCACTTGGAGGCCTCCCATGTGGTAGTGGGCACTGAGGGCTACAGGTACATGCTTCAGTCAGGTCCCATGGAATTGTACTGAGCAGAGTCACACAGGCCACATCAGTAGGCACTGTGTCTGTGGTCTCCTGCTTCATCTGGGTCCTCCAGCAGTGATGTTAGGGGTACAGATGCACCACACTTGCCCACAGGGCATGCATAAGTGCCAGGACTCCTTGCTCCCTCCCCACCCAGCAAGGGTAAGTGGTAAGTAGCAAGTACAGATCTGTCCTCTGGGTAGAAGTATCACTCTGGGGCTGGGATGTCACAATGGTGCTAGCTGCAGCATCTGGTGCTTGCAAGCCGGTTGTGCCTTCTCTCCACAGCAATGCAGCTGTACAGCCTTTCAGTCAGGTCTCTGTATCAGTCTGGTGACTTATTACAGTGGAGGAGCCCTCCTATTGCTCAAGTTGCAATGTCCTCAGGGGAAGTGTGGAGCCCTGGGATTCTCTCCTCTGTCCCTTCTCTAACTGCAGGAAGCTTCCTCAAGGTACCTCTGGCCCTATTGAGCAAGTCATCCAAATTCTCTCTTCTTCACTCCTACCTCCTCTCTGTTGATTCTTAATGTTCTCTCTTAGATGATCGATATGAAAGTGAACATTATTCACCACTTTCAATCCACTCCTCGAGAGTAGTATTGTGCAGGCTGCTTCTAGTCTGCCATCTTGACCCTCTCCTCCTCTTTTCTGTTTGAAGAGCCTTTTAGGAATTAGGTAGTTGGAAAAAGATGAAATATATTTTTATGAGAATTATACAAAATGTACTCAGAGAAACAACTTGGTAATGTTATAATGGGTATCAGAAAACTATTTGCCTCCATTTATATAGCCATACTTTGGAAATAATTTGATGTTAGTTCCAGACCACTGCAATAAAATGAATATTGCACTAAAATGAGTCACACAGATCTTTGGGTTTTCCAGTGCACATAAAAGTTGTGTTTACACTGTACTATAATGTACTAAGTGTGGAATATCTTTATATAGAAAAGTGTGCATACCTTAATTAAAAATAATTTATTGTTAAAAAATACTAATATTTTCTGAGCCTTCATCAAGTTTTTGTAAACTTTAGCTGTTGGAGGGTCTTGTTTTAGTGTGGATAACTACTGAATGATCACGATGATAGTTAATGAAAGTTGAGGAAAGCGTGGCAATTTCTTAAAATAAGACAATGAAGTTTGCCACATCAATTGTCTCTTCTTCTCAAGAAAGATTTATCTGTAGCATGTGATGCTGGTTGACAGCCTTTACCCACAGTAGAATTCTTTCAAAATTGCAGTATATTCTCTCAAACTGCTGCTGTTTTATCAACTAAGTTTGTGAAATACTTTAAATCCTTTGTTATCATTTCAACAATGTTCATATGCTGCAAACACTTACCAGGAGTGGATGTCATCTTAATAAACCACTTTATTTTCTCATCCATTAGAAGCAACTCCTCATTCATTCAAGTTTTATCATGAGATTGCAGAAGTTCAGTAACATTTTCAGGCTCTGCTTCTAATTCTAATTCTCTTCCTATTTCCATCACATCTGCCATTACTTTCTCCACTAAAGTCTTGAACCCCTCAAAGTAATTCATGAAGTTTGGAATCAACTTCTTCCAAACTCCTGTTAATGTTGATATTTTGACCTCCTCCCAAGAATTAAAAATGTTCTTAATGACATCTAGAATGGTACATACTTTCCAGAAGATTTTTAATTTGCTTTTCCCAGATGCATCAGAGGACTCACTATCTATGGCAGTTATAGCCTTACAAAATGTATTTCTCAAATAATAAAACTTGAAAGTCAAAATTACTCCTTGGTACATGGGCTGAAGAATGGATATTGTGTTAGCAGGCATGAAAACATTAATCTCCCTGCACACCTCCGTCAGAGCTCTTAAATGACCAGGTGCATTGTCAATGAGCAGTAAATTTAGAAAAAAATCTTTTCTGAGCAGTAGGTCTCAACAGTGGGTTTAAAGTATTCAGTAAACCATGCTACAAACAAATGTGCTGTCATCTAGGCTTTGTTATTCTATTCATGGAACACAGGCAGATTGATTTAGCAAATTCTTAAGGGCCCTAGAATTTTTTAAATGGTAAATGAGCATTGGCTTCAACTTAAAGTTATCAGCTGTATTAGCCTGATAACAAGAGAGTTAGTCTGTCCTCTGAAGCTTTGAAACCAGGCATTGACTTCTCTATAGCTATGAAAATTCTAGAAGGTGTCTTCTTCCAATAGAAGGCTATTTTGTCTACGTTGAAAGTCTATTGTTTGGTGTAGCCTCCTTCATCGATGATCTTAGCTAGATCTGCTGGATAACTTGCTTCAGCTTCTACATCAGTGCTTGATGACTCATCTTACACTTTTATGTTATGGAGGTGGCTTCTTACTTTAAACCTCATGAACCAACCTCTGCTAACTTCCAGCTCTTCTTTTGCAGCTTCCTCATATCTCTCTATTCCCTCATAGAATTGAAGAAAAGTAGGGCTTTGCTCCGGATTATTCTTTGGCTTAAAGGAATGTTCTTGGCTGGTTTTACCTTCTATCAAGACTACTCAAACTTTCTCCATACCAGCAATAAGGCTATTTTGCTTTCTTATCATTTGTGTATTCGTTAGAGTAGTACTTTTAATTTCCTTTAAGAATTTTTTCTTTACATTCACAACTTGTCTAACTGTTTGGCACAAGAGGCCTAACTTTTGGCTTATCTTGGCTTTGTTTGTTTGTTTTTTAGACAGAGTCACACTCTGTCCTCCCAGTTAGAGTGCAGTGGTGTCATCACAGTTCACTGCAGCCTTAAACTTCTGGGCTCAAGCAATCCTCCTGCCTCAGTCTCCTGAGTAGCTGGGACTACAGGCACATGCCATCACTCCTGGCTAATTTTTTCTACTATTTTCTTTTTTTGTAGTCATGGGATCTGGCTCTTGTTCAGGCTGCTCTCAAACTCCTGACCTCAAGCAATCTTCCTATCTCAGCCTCGGAAAGTGCTACGATTACAGGTGTGAACCACTGTGCCCAGCCTATCTTGGCTTTAGACATGCCTTCCTCACTAAGCATAAACATTTCTAGCTTTTGATTTAAAGTGAGAGACCAGAGACTTTTCCTTTCACTTGAGCACTTAGAGGCCATCATAGCCTTATTAATTGGCCTAATTTCAATATTGTTGTGTCTCAGGCATAAGGAGCCCCAAAGAGAGGGAGAGAAATGGGGGAGAGTCAGCAGGGAAGGGAGTAAGAGGAGGAACAGGCAGAACCCACACAGCATTGATGGATTAAGTTCCTCATCTTATATCAGCAGCATTCATAGCACCCTAAAACATTTCCAATAGTAACATCAATGGTCACTGACCACAGATCACCATACAGATATAATAATAAAGAAAAAGTTAGCAATATTGTGAGAATTACCAAAATGTGACATAGAGAGATGAAGTGAGCACATGTTGGGAAAATGATGCCAATGGATTTGCTTGACACAGAGTTACCAGAAACCTTCATTTTGGAAAAAAAAAAAAAAGGCAATATCTGCAAAGCACAATAAAGCAAAGCACAACAAAATGACGCATGTTTGTGTAAGATAAGGCAATTCCCACGGGATATAAAGATAATGACAAAATTTATCCCCTCAGGGAACTTGTATACTGGTGGGAAGGAGAGGAATGTAAGCAGAAACTTATCTCAGTGTCATGACTCCTTCTCAAGCAATCCTCTCTCTTTACTCAATATTCTTTCCCAGACAAGCTTTCCTGTGACTTTATCATCTATAGTCTTACAGCTTTCATTGTTCATCTCTGCACTCAAACTCCTCCTCTGAGGGCCAAGGAGATATACTCAACTGTTTACCCAGCATCTCAGTTGGATGTTTTAAAGACATCTCAAACTCATCATTTCCAAAATTGAATTCAGAATTGACCCCAAACTGGGTTTTGCCTGGTGTTCTCCAACACAGCATCCCCCCACAAAACACACTCAGTTGTGCAAGTCCCAAGTTTGGGAATCATTCTTGACACCTTTTTCTTCCTCATTCCTTGTCTCATCTCAACAGTAGAGTCCTATATATTTTACCTTCTTAATATTTCCCAAATATTTCCACTCCTCTTCATCTTGGTTTCCATCCTAATCCAAGCCCTGGGCTATAGCAAATCCTGCCAAACAAGCTGGCTCATATTTATTCCAATCTACCTTTTATCCATTTACCCACATTGCATCCAGAGTGACATTTTGAAAAATATAAATATGATCATGTACCACCTATGGAAATAACATCTTATTTTCCAGAAAGGAAAATAAAATCCTTAACAATGCCTGTTTCACGGCATTTTCTGGCCCCTGTCTACCTCACCACTCCCATCTCACACCAATCTCTCTCTATAGCTCCATTACCCTGGACTATGTCTTTAATGTGTGCCAGCTCTTACCTGGAATGCTCTCCCAGTTCTGTTTTGTCTCAGTTCAAACATCATATCCAAAGGAAGCCTCCCCTATTATTCTACTATATATTGAATTCCTTTCTCTCTTTTCACACAGTAACTTAGAATCCTAACTAAATATACAATTGTGATTAGTTATTTAATTGTGGTAGCCCATGTTTGACCATAAGATCTGTGAGAATAGAGAGAAGGTCTGGTTTTTCACTGCTATATTTCTATTGCCTAGTACGAAGCCTGACACAAGTAAGACACTTAATGAATGTGTTTAATTAATTCATTAATTAAACTCATGATGCAATATGGACATATCAGAGAGGAATCTAACTACACTGGGGACATGAAAGACACCTTCCATGAGAATGTACCTGAGCTTCTTTACAAAAGATCAGGAAAAATTAGCCAAAACAACCTGGTGATTAGAAACTATACCTGAAACACTAGTTATGAGTTTGACATGGTGATAAGCATTTCACAAGCACTATCCCTTTTACATTTGAGGAAGTTGATGTTAAAGTAGAAGGAAATTGAAGAATTGCCCAAAATGGCAAAGTCAGGATTTATATCCAGAAGGTTTGATTTCAGAGGCCCTGGGATATCATAACCATAAACATATTTCTGTAAAAGAACTTCGGAATTAAAAAAAATAGTAACCTATAATAAAAATTAGCACAGCCTTATCTCTGGTTTCAGGCCCTATTCTACAATATGCTAAAAGAAGATTTTTAATCATTGGAACTAGAGCAAACTGAAAATTTTATTTGCCTTTGCAGTTTATTATGACACAGATGTGCAGACAATGCCAGGATAATGGTGCCAGGGTTAGGTAGTTCTGGTTGTCTGAAGTGAACCACAGTGCAACTGACCTGATGGGAAAGAGGAACTCTGCTCATGAGGCAAGGAACTAGGTGAGGTGACTGATTGTTCTCTATTCCTGGAGTAAATGACATTGGAGGTGAGAGTCAGCCTCAGTTTCCAAGCTCTCATCAAGAAAATGATCTCAAGCAAAATCACATTGGAAGACACTTATTGAGTCGGTAGGTTCTGTGGAAGGAACAGGGCTTTCTACTGAGAAATAAGACAGAGTGAGGATATGCAGCCATCTTCAGGAATAATAAGGCAATATAATAAAGCTAAAATGACTAAAGCTCTGCCTTGCTTTTAGATTTTCCCTGTAGTTAATTTTCCTGGAAAGATTCTTTATAATATTAAAGTATCCAGAGATTTGAGTAAATTGACTGTACAATGTTCACCTGGATATTGCACAAACAATATCTGCATTGTTTTTTACTTCCTCTGCCTTATTTAGCAAGTTCAAGAACCAAGAACACCTTCCCTTTATACTTTCTTGAGATTTTTTCCAACACATCTAACTCTGCTACTGTTTCCTGACACACTGGACAGTGATTCCTTAAATCAGTTCTCTCTATTCCACCTCCACAAGTTAAATAACTCCTGTCAGCCAGTATGGATTTTGGAGATGTCAGGGGAGGAGTTCTGACTTTAACTGGCCATGAGATTGTATCAGTCCTTTCTGAAACACTGGGCTGGCAATGTGTGGGTAATGACCCAGTTACAATATTATTGGATATGGTTTTAACACAAAGCTTTTGAAAGGCATTTGGCAAAGACGAGCTCTTTCTGTAAAGCTCAACTGGAAATAAAGCAAAGGTTGCTCCTACCCTGGCCTTGTTCACTCCTGGGTCATTAAACTTTTTGTTACTTTAAAGGATATATTTTTGTTCCATTCTTATGGGCAGTATACCATAAAGTATAAGAGAAAAAAATTACTTTTCTCTGCAATTTAGGGCCCCATACCAGCATCCATTAAGAAGGGAAAGATTTATTGAAACAAGTTGATATGTTGCAGTGAGATGGTTCTCAAATTATTTTCACTCCAGGAGTGATCTCTAGACCTAATTGAGTTAGGATTAGTTGAGCACTTGAAAATGGTAGTTTTAAAACAAATCTTATTTCTTCTTGCTAGCCAAACATTGTCTGAGACGGCTAGTGGCTCTGGGTCATCAATTTAGTGTCAAAAATTTTTAAGTTGATTATAGTTTGTAAAAGTCTCCCTTCCAAGTGATGGTGGCAATTCATTACAGAGTAACCATGTATCAAAAAAGTAGTGCTAACTCAATTTCTTTATAGAAGATGAAGAACAGAAAATTTAAAAGTTTTGAGTCTTCCCAGGAAAAATAGAGAATAGTATTCATGCTCTTATCTACAGAACACAGGTGGTTACCTTGACTTTCATATACTGGTTTTCTCCTGATCTACTCCTGGCATTGCATCTCCATTTCACCTTTTCTGTAGAGCAGAGCCCAAGCAAAGTTCAACACTATTGCATATCTAAATTTGTCACCCTGATATCATTTATATGGCAAGAAGAGGAAAGATGTAGGTAAAATAAACGGAGCATGGGTCAAGGCTTCCCTTACTGCTTTACTCTAGGACTGCCACATATGGCCATTTAACATGTGCACTGCACAAAGGCACCAAGCCCAGTTGGTGAGAGGGAATGCAATCCAGCCTGTACTCCTGTTGCCAAGCCATGTACCTGGCATGCAATTGCATCCCCAAAGAGGAAAATGTGCCTTTTTCTCCACAGCAATACAATTACAGTTTAGCAAGCCAGATGCCAGATGAATCACTTCAGACGAGAGGGATAACTTATTCTAACTCACACAAGAGACCCCTATAGACTAGTGAGATCCTGCCCAGTTTTTAACACCAGAACACCAATCCCACTATCTAGTAGATTACAGCACACTCACAACTCCAGCTGATGCATGATATAAGTTGATGTCAGGTTTTTTGGAGGCAAAGTCTGAGGCCAAGATTCCTGTTTAGGTGTAGTGACCAAATAACTGTCCATCTTATCATAGGACCGAAGGATTGCTGTGGACATGGGAATTTCAGTGCTAAAATCAGGAAAGTTCTGGGCAAACCAGGATGATTTAGGCACCTACCAAGTGACATATTGAGGGAGCATTTTCAGGAAAAAGGAAGTAAAGGAAGCAGGATAGAGCAGGGTAAGAAAGCTAACCAAGGAAGTGGTCTCAGCTTGAGACTGGTTGCAACCTGGTCCATGAGGAACTCTGAGGCAGAAATTGGTTGGCCCACCTTGAGGTAAGAGGGCCAATTTTTGTGACTTTATGTCAGTCAGTCATTGGTCGTTGGTTGTCCCTGGGGGATGGAGAATATGTAACTTCTTGGGTGAAGCAGTTTCCCTTTGGTAGAGACCAATGATGGCAATTCTGCAGAGGAAGGGGCAGCTGGGAACTGTTAGCAGCCAACCCTTTGAACAGCTGGGGGTGAATATAGCAGCCCAGTTAAAGGAATATATTTACATCCTAGCATCCACTGCAACCAGTTATCCATACCTACACTGTTTGCCTAACTATCCTCCAGGGAGAACGATAGAAGATAATACACCATCCATATCCCTTAGTGCCAAAGAAGAAGGCTTTGGAAAAGCAAGTAATTCTTGGGGAAGAGAATAAGGATAAAAACAACTTTCATAGCAGAAAGATCTCCACATTCTTTCATGGAGAAAACATGGTGATATCAGCTCTTCCAGGACCAGAACTTTCTACTCCACACTTGCTCTATCTCCCTTTGTCTTTGTTGTCTAAAAATGGGACCAAGAAGTGTTCATGATGCTCTCCCAGTGTCTTAGAAAGCCCCCAACCAATATCCTTGCCAGGGTCCCAGATAGGGTGACCTTCTCATCCTAACTTGTCTGGGAGTTTCCTAGCTTTAGCAGAGAAAAGTCCCACATCCTGAGAAACTTGTCAATCATGAACTCAGGACCCAGAGGGAGGATTTCTATCCTCTAGATAGTCTCTAAGATGAAAAAGTCAATCAATTACATTAGAAGAATTTGGAATTCTTTAGACATTCCGAATGAAAATTCATACTAATTCATGGTGTCAAGCAAACTTTACTGTAGCTGCTGGAGAGTAGACTAAAAAGGAAAAACCATAGATAAATAGGACAATAAATATAGGGCAATGATTCTAAACTGGGAATTTTGTACTCTATGGAACAGGTAAAAAGTGAGAGATCTTTGGAAGACTCAGTGATGGCTGACATGTCTAGAGATGCACTTTAAGAAATGTAAACCCAGGGTAGTATGCAGAATGTAGGAGAACATAGAAGTCCCAAATTAAATAAAATATGAGTTATTTTCTTTTGTCTAGTGGGTTGGCAGGAGTATTGGTCACACCCTGTTTCTCTTGGCCTCACTCTGATCTAATCTTGGGTATTTCAGCTACATCCAAGTAGCTAGATGTTTGCATAATATATCTCTGGCAATCTACATAAGAAGTTGGAGAAAAAATTGATTTACACTGGGGAAAAGAACTGGATGGCTGGAAAGCTGAGTGGCAGGGAAGTGGTTCATCACATTCCCTTTGGAACTTTTTTTTTTTACAAGAATGAGACTTTAATCAGTTTTAAGTGGAGTTTATAACACTAAGAGATAAAGGGTTGTTAACAAACACAATAACAAATGGACATCTGATTGGTATGAGGCATTATCCTGTACACATCATATTGGGTTTTTTGTGTATCCTCAGTGCATAGCATTTACACACAGAGCCACTGCTGCACAGCACAATAGTATCTGAAGAGGCTGAATCAGAGTAAGGCTGTTTAACAGACTGAAATTTTTAGTATATATATTCTATATGAAAACAGATTTAACTTTTGAACTGGCAGGTAGAAGGCAACTCTGCCAAACACTATAATTAAAGCCCTCACTTTAGTGCACAGTTCCACCCCTTCCATTTACATGCATGACACATTAACAGTATTTAAAGGTAAACGAGGCACTTTGTGGCAACCACAGCCATCATTATGAACATACTGCACACGTTTTCTAGAACTAAACATGTAACTTGTACCCTACTTTTATTTTTTAAAGCTGAAACATTTGATGCTGCCGGTAAACTCCACTTAAGTTTATAACCTGTGCCACAGCAAAGAATGGTGATGCTATTTTTCAACTACCCTTTTATAATTATGGCAAAAATGTTCAAGAGGAGCTACAAAGGACTTGGGATGGTAAAGGGCCCAATTGTAAGCTTTCTTAAAAGTGATGCCTTCAAATAACATCAGACATGTAAGCTGCTGCACATCCAAAAAGTCTAAGAAAACATTCCAGAAACTCAGAGAGATTATCTACAGAATGCATTTCAGGCTAATTATGAATACTGTCATAAATAAAGTTTTCATTAGGACTCGAAAACCTTTCAGTCATAGCAATTCTTGTCAAATTCTATGGGGATGGTAACTGAAATAAAGGAGATTGAGCCATGTGGATATATCACCAATTTACAAATCAATAATACAGTTTAAGTTAAATAAACAATACAAACTTAGAAGCTAGAAAGGAGGAAAGGCCCAAGATAAATCAGGCTGTGCTACATTTTAGAACTCTGTATCCAATTTTTGAGAGCTGAATTGACTGATATAATTCCATCCATTTATATTAATCACCAAATAACTGACGGATTTAATTTAAGTTTGTAACTGATGTGAATGTGAAATTACTTATAGTAAGTCTTCTGCTATTTTTCCTAAGTAAATCAAACAACATACAAACCAAATTAAAACACACACATACACACACACACATACACACACACACACACACACACACAAGCAGAAGCTAAAGTCCAATTAAGCAGCAGGATGTGGTGGAAAGCACACATGTTTGGGAGTAGTTCAACTAGGTTCAAATTTTAATTGGCGCTTATCAGCTATGAGCCTTTTAGGCGGGTTAGTCAGACTCATTGAACCCATTTTCTTATCTTTAAGTGATAATAATAACTACCTCAAAGGACCACCATGGGGATTAAATGAGAATGTATATGTGAAAATGCATAAAAAGAAGAAAGTTCCCCTTCCTCTGCCAAAGCATCTGGTATGATGCTCTATACACAGATGGTGATAAATAAACATGAGCTGAATAATAAAATAAATGACAACATATGATTAATTGATTATAATTAATTTGTCATAAAAACATAGTATATTATAAAGAAAATCAAACTAGAATTTAGGATATCTGGGTTCTAGCCCCAACACTCCTTGGCCTTAAATGAGATACTTAACCTCATTAATATTGATTTCTTTCCCCTGGGATTCTTTTCCCCCCAAACCCATGTGACTCACTCTCCTTCATCTCTCAAACCTATACTAAAGACTTCTCAGTGAGGACCTCCCAGAGCACATATTTAAATTTAGAAACCATCTGTTCCTTGGAGTTCTAGAGTATTTATCTCTATCATCCATGCCATTTATTTCACTTGTCTGTTTATTATCTATTTCACCCTCCTCTTTATAATATAAACCTCATGAAAGCATGGATTGTTGTTTATTGTGTACCCTGCTTTGCCTTGAACATCTAGAGTAGTTTCCAACACTTGGGAAAGCATTGCAATTTTGTTGAATGAATGAATATATAACTGTGTAAGTCGAGGTTCTGGGATAGGAGAGTTCTACAGTCTTTTCCAGTTCTATAATTCTATGGCAAATACTTTATTTATTTATTTATTTATTTAGAGACAGAGTCTCGCTTTGTTGCCCAGGCTAGAGTGAGTGCCGTGGCATCAGCCTAGCTCACAGCAACCTCAAACTCCTAGGCTCAAGCAATCCTCCTGCCTCAGCCTCCCGAGTAGCTGGGACTACAGGCATGCGCCACCATGCCCGGCTAATTTTTTCTATATATATTAGTTGGCCAATTAATTTCTTTTCTATTTATAGTAGAGACGGGGTCTCGCTCTTGCTCAGGCTGGTTTCGAACTCCTGACCTTAAGCAATCCGCCCACCTCAGCCTCCCAGAGTGCTAGGATTACAGGCGTAAGCCACCGCGCCTGGCCATTATGGCAAATACTTTAAATGACTATTTTAAATTATATTTAAAATTATAAGATCTATGTTACTGGAAAAGCTAGCTTTAGCATAATGACATGTTCCATGATTAAAAAATAAGGGACTGCACCTTGACCCTCCCAAGGCCTGAATCTAACTTAGGGAGCAGCCAGGGGACTGTGAGAAGGAACTGCCATAGGAAGAGAAATCGCACTGGGTCCTATATCCTTTCTGAAACCTAAGCCACTACCACAAGATACTATTTTGATCTTGCCTTTGAACAGACTATACACTATCCTGGCCACTGGCAGCAACAGTCCTAGGCATTAGGAAAACTTGGGCTGTTTTTTGTGCAACTGGGGAGCAAGTGACACATGGGCTCTTACAATCAGGACTAAGAAGCAAATGTGATGTAGGCTGCAGCCACCAGTGCTGGGAAATAGGCACCATCCCCAGGACTTGAGCAGAATGAGAGTTGCTATGAAGGCCTGGTCTTAAGGTAGGCAGGGTCTCTCCTACAGCCCAGGGCTGAGTTGCAAGTTAGGCATCAACTGCCAGGTTTGATAGTATTATTGGTTGGCTGTAACAGCAGAGAATAGGAAGCAAGGTCTGCCAGGACTGAGGTGTGAGAGAGATGTGCATCCCTCACCCACTGGCCATGGATGTAGCCACTAGGGCTGGCCCCACCCTCCCCATGACAAGACCTCAGCAGTGTGGCTGCTAATCCCACTCAATCATTCTGCCAGAGGCCTCAGGATTGCCCTACCTCCACCCATCACAGCTGGTACATGCACTCGCCATTGGGGGTACTGAGTACAAGTTCACCTATTCCAGTTCCACCAGGTTTTGAGACCCCATTTTTGAAACAGAATGTGGGTCCAGGAACCTGAAGATTACACAACCTAATACACCACTTAGGACACCCAAGTAATCTCCTGGAGGAGTGAGGTTGAACATAAATGCCCTACTGCTACCATTTCAACTGGCTCCTGCCTGCAAGCACTATCTGTGGCCTGAAGGCCAGCCTGCATACCCTATTGCCCCCACTGCGAGCACAAGCACAGTGTTTTGGGATGTAGAAAAGCATCTCATCACTGCCACCACCATCAGCCATGCAACACCAGCTGCCTAAAGGCTGGGGAGTCAACTCACCTACCTGATACACTGTTACCCCAACCAGCATCCAAAAAAGCCACCCAGAGGCTCAGGAATTGCCCTACCTGGAACACAGTTGCCTATGTATGCTGCTGTAAGGCACAAGAATAGACATGATTAACCCACCACTGCTACCATTAAAACCTGAAGATGGGCTCATCTAGCATTCCAACCCCCAGCACAATATCACCACAGCTTCCACCAATAACTGAGAAATCCACAGATACCACCCTAACACACTGAGGAATCAACAGATATCACTAGCGCTATTTATGGCCAAAGAAATCACACAGAGACTTCACTACTGCATGAAGCCAGAAACAAAGCCAAAGGACGCTATCCAACCAACATAATAGTCACATCTTAAAGAAAAAGTCCTCCTCCCCAACAAAAGTAAATTCAAAACTAGAAAGAAACAACTGTTATACTAGATGTGCAGAAATCAACATAAAGATATAGAAAACATGAAAAAGCAAGGAGGGATGACACCCTCCCCCAAAACACAATAACCCTTCAGCAATAGATCTTAACCAAAAATAAATTCTCAAAAGCCCAAATGAAAAATTAAAAACATTGATTTAAAGAAGCTCAATGGGATACTAGAAAAATCTGAAAACCAATACAAAAATTCAGAATACCAATTCAGGATATGAATGAAAAATTTATATAAGAGATAGATTTTTAAAAAAACAGAAATTCTAAAAGTAAAGAATTAATTGAATCAAAGAAAAAATACATTAGAAAGTTTCAACAATAGACTAGACCAAGTAGAAGAAAGAATTTCAGAACTTGATGACAGATGTTAAAATAAACCCATCAGACAAAAATAAAGAAAAAACAATAAAAAAGAATGAACAAAGCCTTTAAGATACTCGGGACAACATAAAGCAACTGAATTTATAAGTTATCAGTATCTCTTAAGGCAAAGACAGATCAAAAGATTTATAAATCTTATTTAATGAAATAATAGCTGAAAAACTCCCAAGCCTAGCAAGAGATTTAGACATCTAGATACAGGAGGCTCAGTGCTCCCTAGGCAAATATAAAGCAAAAAGACATTGCCATGGTACATTATAATCAGACTATCTGAAGTCAAAGTGAAACAGCAAATTCTAAAAATAGAAAGAGAAAAGCATCTAGTCACCTATAAAGGAAGCCTCATCAGACTAATGGTGAACTCCTCAGCAGGAACTTTACAGGCTAGGAAAAATGGAATAATATATTTAAAATCCTGAAGAATTCTGTACCCAGCAAGATTAACCTTCATAAATGAAGGAGAAATAAAGTATTTTCTGGACAAGCAAATGCTGAGGGAATACAATGATACTAGATTGGCTCTGCAAGAAATTCTCAAGGGAGTCCTAAATTCAGAAGCAAAAGGATGACATTTACCATCATGAAAATACATGGAAGAATAAAACATCCTGGTGAAGCTCACACAAAGGAAGAAGAGAATGGAATCAAATGGCATCACCACAGAATTCTACAGAATAACAATGACAAACAGCAAGAGAAAAAGTAAAAAACAAAGAATTTAGAAAATAACTAGAAAACAATTAATAATATGATGGGGACAAAACCACACACATCACTATTAATCTTGAACACAAATGGATTAAATGCTAATCCATAAATGGATTAGATGTTCCTACATCTTAAAAGATGTCGATTGGCTTGATGAATTCTAAAAATGAGCCAGTTATATTCTTCTTATAAGAAACTCACATTGTCTGTAAAGACACGTATAGACTGAAAGTAAAAGGGTAGAAAAAGATATTATGTGCAAACGGAAATGAAAAGTGAGCAGGAATAGCTGTAATTATATCAAGTTAAACAGACTTTAAGTCAAAACAGTAAAAACAAAAAACCAAAGTCATTGTATAATGATAAAGGGATCAAATGAACAAGAGGATATTACAAAGCATTTGATAAAATTAAACATCCCTTCAAGATAAAAACCCTCAACAAATTTAGGCATAAAAAGAACATTACCTTAAAATACTAAATGCCATATACAACAAACCCACTGCCAACATTATACTAAATGGGGAAAAGTTGAAAGCATTTCCTCTTAGAACTGGGACAAGACAAGGATGCCCACTGTCACCACTTCTATTCAACATAATACTGGAAGTCTTAGAACAATCAGGCAAGAGAAAGGAATAAAGGCATCTGAATTGGAAAAAAGGAATTCAAATCATCCCTGTTTGCTGATGATATGATCTTATATTTAGAAAAAGCTAAAGGCTCTGTCAAAAAACTTTTAGATTTGATAAATGAATAGAGTAAAATCATAGGATATAAAATCAACATACAAAAATCAGTAGCATTTCTATACACCAATAATGATCTAGTTGAGAAAGAAATCAAGAAGCCAATCCAATTTACAATAGCAACAAAAAGTAAAATAACTAGGAATTTGTTTAATCAAGGAGGTGAGAGATCTCTAAAAGTAAAACTACAAAACACTGATGAAAGAAATTATAGATGACACAAACAAATGAGGAAACATCATATTCTCATGTATCAGAAGAGTTAATATTATTAAAATGACCATATTGCCCAAAGCAGTCTACGGATTCAATGTGGTCCCTATCAAAATGCTAACATCATTCATTTTTCACAGAATTAAAAAGCCAATCCCAAAATTCATATGGAACCACAAAAGAGCCTTAATAGCCAAAGCAGTCCTGAGCAAAAAGAGCAAAGCTGGAAGCATCACATTACCTGACTTTAAATTTTATTACAAGACTATAGTAACCAAGACAGCATTATACTGGTATAAAAGTAGACAAATAGATCAATGAAACAGAATAGAGAACCCAGAAATAAAACTCCATATCTTAAAAAAACTGATCTTTGACAAAGCTGACAAGAACATACATTGGGGAAAGGATATCACCCTCTTTAATAAATGGTGCTGAGAAAATTTGATTGCCATATGCAGAATGAATGAAACCGGACTCCTATATCTCACCATATACAAAAATCAACTCAAAGATGGATTAAAGACTTAAATGGAAGACCCCAAACTGTCAAAATACTAGAAAAAAACCTAGGGAAAATTCTTCTGGACATTGGTCTGGGCAACAAATTTATGAATAAGACCTCAAAAGTACAGGAGACAAAAACAAAAATAGATAAATGGGACATAATTAAACCAAAAATCTCTTACACAGCAAAATAAATAATCAGAAGATTGAACAGACAACCTGAAGAATGGGAGAAAATATTTGCAAACTATTTATCCAACAGGGGATTAACGTCCAGAATATGCATGGAACTCAAACAAGAAAAGCATAAGTAATCCCATTGAAAAGTGGGCAAAAGACAGGAATATACATTTTTTTCAAAAGAAGACATACAAATTTCCAACACATATAAAAATGCTCAACATTACTGATTATCATAGAATGTAAATACAAACCATAATGAGGTATCATTTTACCCCAGTGAGGATGGCGATTATTAAAAAGACAAAAAATAATAGATGTTGGTGAGGATGCAGAGAAAAGGGAACTATACACTATTGGTGGGAATATAAATTAGTACAGCCTCTATGGAAAAAAGTATGGAGATTTCTCAAAAACCTAAAAATAGAGCTACCATTGGATTCAGCACTCCCAGTACTGAGTGTCTATCTACCCAAAGAAAAATAAATAAATATATCAAAAAGATACCTGCATTCACACGTTTATCATAGCACTGTTCATAATATAAAAGATATGGATTCAACCTAAGTGTCCATCAGTGAATGAATGGACAAAGAAAATGTGGTATATATACACAATGTAATATTATTCGTCCATTAAAAAGAATGAAATTATGTCCTTTGCAGCAATGTGGCTGAAACTGGAGGTCATTATATTAAGTGAAATAAACCAGGCAGAGAAAGTCAAATAGCGCATGTTCTCACTCATAAGTGGGTGCTAAAAAATGTGTACACGTGGATGTAGAGAGTGAAATGACAGACAATGGACACTAGGAAGGGTGAAAGAATGGGAGGGGGAAATGATGAGAAATTACTTAATGGGTACAATGCATGTTATTCAGGTGATGAGTACCCTAAAAGGCCTGACTTGACTACTATACAATCTATGTAAGTAACAAAATTGCACATGTATCCCATAAAATTGTACAAATTTAAAAAATCAGGCCAGGCGCGGTGGCTCACACCTGTAATCCTAGCACTCTGGGAGGCCGAGGCGGGCAGATTGCTTGAGGTCAGGAGTTCGAAACCAGCCTGAGCAAGAGCAAGACCCCATCTCTACTATAAATAGAAAGAAATTAATTGGCCAACTAAAAATATATAGAAAAAATTAGCCGGGCATGGTGGCACATGCATGTAGTCCCAGCTACTTGGGAGGCTGAGGCAGCAGGATTGCTTGAGCCCAGGAGTTTGAGATTGTTGTGAGCTAGACTGATGCCACGGCACTCACTGTAGCCTGGGTAACAAAGCGAGACTCTGTCTCAAAAATAAACAAATAAATAAAATAAAAAATAAACAATAAAGCAGGTGGGAAGGGGAGGACGGGATGGGTGAAATCATACCTAATGGGTACAATGTACGGTATCTGGGTGATGGGCACATTTATAACTTTGACTTTAACTGTACAAAAGCAATTCATGTAACCAAAACATTTGTAACCCATAATATTCTGAAAAAAAGTGAGAGACTTATAAATAGAGGTGTGTCCTTTAATGGTATCATATTTAACTGGCAAAGAGGTCTCATTCTTTGAAAATCAGAGAAACACTGAAGTGTATAAGAAAAAAAGCAAACAAAATAACCTAATGAGATGATTAGATTATGAATGTAAGGTAGGAATTTTTTCATGTACTCTTCAAAAATATAGTAAACATAATTTAAACATTTTCTTAGGCATTATTTTGGTGGCTTCTCATTTGAATTTTCATGTGTTAAATAATGGGTAAAAGCTTAAATTTTGAAAAGAAAATTACCAGGTATAGTTACGGACTTTGCAGGACAAGATTTAAACATTTTCTTTTTAATTCTTTGATTTGCCTTCTAAAGTTTAGTTTGCTTATTTGGAATCCTTATTTGAGGAATTGTAGTCAATTTTAACATTTCAAGATACATGTGTACACATGGATATAAATAAGATTGACTCAATTTGGGTCATGTCAGAAATATCTAGGAAGCAACTTCTCTCTTCCTAACTAACAGAATTGTTCATTGTACTTTGTGTGTCCAACCTGGAAAGCTATGTCAGTGAAAAGTCAATTATTGAGCAAGGAGACAGAAGGCTTGTGATCTAGTTCAATATCCACCAGTGCCTCAATATGTGATTTTGGCTGTGTCATTAACCCCTCTGATTTCTGATTTTTTAACCGAAATAAGTATAGAGTGAATATTGTAGAAACTGGCCTTTATTAGGTATTCATCACCTGACAGTGACAGAGGCCATGCCTTGGTCTCTCTTAACTTTCTCTCTGGAGCCCTTATAAATCCCTGACATTCTATGTAATTTTAACTGGGAAGAAGGAAAACATGGCTGACCCTAGTTTGAGATTCTGCAGCCAATTAAACATAACAGAAATATAGACACTAAGTCATGATTTCAGCTCTATATATTTGTCCCCTCTGGCAGAAAAAAATAAGTATATGTGTTTATAAAGCCATTTCATTTTTCCCTGGGTTTATAGAAAGACTACATGTTCCTATCCTCTTGCACCTAGATGAAGCCATGTCACCAGTTCTATAAAATGGATTGCAGGTCAGGTTATATGCCCTCACTTGGAGGCTAGGCCCTTAAAATCTCCCATGAGATCTTCTAAGCTCTTTTTCTCTCATCTCCTGGCTGGATGCAGAGAATCTAGTGAAGAATTCCAAAGCTACCCATAAGAAGGAAACTATCTCAATCCTAGAGTCACTACTTGGAAGTGTCCCAGAAAAACTGTTTAGCCAGAAATCTCTGCTGTGAATATTGTCTTAGCAAAAATTGAATTTATTAAGACTTTGAGGTTTAGAGTTGATTCTTATAGCAGTTAAACCTATTCTAAATAATATACCCCCCTTCATTCTGCAATTAGCCACCAAATAATTCTTTTGCCTGGTTTGGTTTCCTTTATAAATGAAAGAACTGGATGATAATTCAAATTCATAGTAAAAATTAATTTGACCATCCAATCAGATTTTGAAATGGTGAAATTTGGGGCATTGTGGAAACATGCACTGGAACTTATCTCTAGGATTCATGTTCCTACACTGCTACTGCCTTTATAGGTGAACATAGAAATAGATTAAAGAGCCACTTTACATTATTAAAGATAATGTCTCATATTTCATCCAGAGGCACATTGGCAAGTATTTTAAATGTAGATTTACTAGGCCAACTTAGCAATTTACATACAGGTTTGAAAATGAAAAGTTAGTGTGCCCCTAGTAATGTGAATCCTTCTAAATTGTGTATCACCTCTGGGCTAAGGTCAAGTTGATGTAGTTAAGCCTCAAAGAAGAAATCTCCATAAAATTATGAGAAACTGAAAATTTTGATTTACAATAGAGATCCAGAGAAATTTAAATTATGGATTTCGACTTCTTCTGGAGAAGGAGAAAATACTTCTTGAAAGAGGAAAATTAGTGTTTCATTCCTAAAGAATTGAAGCATGGGTTTATTTATATAAATAGTATTGTTATTTATTTTCTTATTACAAAATAAGAATGTTTATTAGAAGTGTGTTGTTTTGTCTGTACATATTTGGGAATTTTACAGCTATCTTTCTGTTATATATTTCTAGTTTAATTCTGTTGTGGTCTGAGAGCATACTTGTATGATTTCTATTCTTTTAAATTTGTTAAGATATGTTTTATGATCCAGAATACGGTCTATCTTGGTGAATGTTTCTTGTCAGCTTGAGAAAAACATGCATTCTACTGTTGTTGGATGGAATAGTCTATAAATGTCAATTAGATCCAGTTGATTGATGGTGCTGTTAAGTTCAATTATATCCTTACTGATTTTCCACCTGCCAGATCTGTCAATTACTGAAAGAGGAGTGTTGAAGTCTTCAACTATAATAATGAATTTGTCAATTTCTCCTTGTAGTTTTATCAGTTTTTGCCTCATGTGTTATATGTTGATGCCCTGTGATTAGGTGAATTCACGTTAAGGATTGTTATGTCTTCTAAAAGAATTGAACCCATTACAGTTATATAATGCTTCTTTTATCTTTGATAATTTTCCTTGCTCTGAAAACTACTGTTCCTAAAATTAATATAGCTTCTTCAGCTTTCTTTTGATTAGTGTTAGCATTGTATATCTCTCCTCATCCTTTTTTTTTTAAATCTATCTGTGCCTTTATATTTAAAGTAGATTTCTTGTAGACAACGTCTAGTTGGTTCTTTTTTAAAAAATCCACTCTGATAGTCTACCTTTTAATTGTTTTATTTAGACATTTAATTTAATCACATTTAAAGTGATTATTAATATAGACTAATGTCTGTAATATTTTAATTATTTTCTTTATTCATCCTTGTTATTTGTTTCTTTTATTTTGTATTCCACACTATTGCTGTGTTCTCAAGGTTTTTTTTTCTTTTTTTTATTTCAGGATATTATGGGAGTACAAGCATTTTGGTTACATGTTATGACTTTGCCACACCCAAACCATGATTTGAGGTGTGCCCTTCCCCCCCCCATGCTCACCACGTCCATTAGTTGTGAGTTTACCCACCCCAATCTCCCAACCCCCAAAGAATATTACTACTGGGTGAGCACCTTAGTGTTGATCAGTCAGTGTCCATTTGATGATGAGTACATGTGGTACCTATTTTTCCATTCTTGTGATCCCTCACTTTAGAGCATGGGCTCAAGCTCTATCCAGGATAATACAAGAGGTGCTAGATCACCATTGTTTTTCGTGGCTGAGTAGAAATCCATGGTATACATATACCACATTTTATTAATCCACTTATGTATTGATGGGTTGTTTCCACATCTTTGCAATTGTGAATTGAGCTGCCATAAACATTCAAGTGCAGATGTCTTTTTTATAGCATGTCTTTTGTTCTTTTGGGTAGATATAACTTTAAAGAATATACATTAAACTCTATTTCATATTCTATCAACTTCTAACTGCTATCTCTTTACTATCCACCTTGTGAGATAAAGATATGAGGGCCCATTTTTCCATTTCTTCCTTCTACCTCCCAACTTTTATTCAGTTTCCCTTTATTTTATATTGCCAGGGATGCTAATGTACAGTCTTCCATTCTATAGTCATATTTAAGTATTTCATGCTTCATCTAAAGATCCTAAAAGATAAACACCAAAAACATTATTATGATGGTGAAAATATTATTCACTACATGTAGAGTCAACAGATATTTCTTTTCTATAGATTGAATGCTATCAATCCTGGACCACTTAAAGTGGAATGTTCCAATCATCAAGGTAAAATATAGTCTCATGTCTTACAGCTCATCAGTTGTTTCAATCATGTCATAAATTATCTTAGTTTCCTACCAAATTGGCTACAATTTTAAAAGACTGACAATACCATGTGTTGTTAAGGATATCGGGCTACTGGAATTCTCGAAAACTGCTGGTGAGAATGTTAATTGATGCAACCACTTTTGAAGAGTTTAGCAATATCTACTAAAACTGAACATATGCATACTCTATGACCCGACTATTCCACTCTTACATATATATCCAAAATAAATGTTCACATATATGTACCACAAACATATACAATATATCTATAGCAGCACCATCCATGATAGCCAAAACTGGAAGAATTCAAATATCCATCACCAGTAGAATGGATTAATAAATTGTGGCACACTCACATAGTGAAATACTATACAGCAATGAGAATGTGCTGCCATTTGCAATATGTAAACATAATATTCAATAAAATATCCAGATGCAAAAGAGTACTATACTGTATGATTCATTTATACAGAGTTTAAAAACAGGAAGAAATATTCTTTAAATTTAAATTTAAGAACAGGAAGAAATAGAGGGTCAGAAGTGAGGATTATGCTTATACTCAGGAATGCAGGTAGGAACTGGAATGACAAGAAGGACTTTGGGGTGACAATAGTGTTCAATTTCTTCATATGGATGGTGTTTACATGGACGTGTTCACTTAGTGAAAATAAATCAAGCAGTATAGTTATGAATTATGGACTTATGTATGTTATACTTTGATTTTTTTTTAATCAGCCTTAAATTGTTCTTTTAGTGGTCACTTAAAGATGACTGTTTTCTATTGGGCTCAAAATTAATCTTTAAAAATTAAATCATATGTTTTATTTTCTTCTTTGTACTTCTATATTCTGAATATTCTAAAATAAAAATTAGTTTATAATCAGAAAAATTTAGTTTATCAACTCTCTCCAAACATGAGCCTACATCGTGTTTCTCAAAGTTAATCATTTTTATATGCCACCTATAGGGTATTGAATTGTATCTCCTAAAAAGATATGTTCAAGTCCTAACCCCTAGTACCTGTGAATATGACATTATTTGGAAATAGACTCTTTGCAAATGTAATTAAGTTAAGGATCTTGAGATAAGGTAACCCTGGAATTGGAGTAGGCCTTAAATCTAATGGGTGGTTGTCTTTCTTAGAGAAAGGAGAGGGAAATTTGAGACTCCAAGAGACATAGGGAAGAAGGCCATGTAGGACAGAGCAAGAGATTGGAGCAATATGTCTACAAGACAAATAATGCCAAGGATTCCTGGTACCACCAGAAGCTAGGAAAGAGGCATGGAACAGATTCTGCCTCAAAAACTTAAGAAAAAAAAGGACCCTGTTGACACCATGATTGGGACTTCTGGCCTCCAGCACTGTGAAAGAATCAACTTCTTTTGTTTTGAGCTATGAAGTTTGGTGATGATTTGTTATGGCAGCCTTAGGAACTAGTATATCATCTCTCCTTGTAGACATATTGAGACAAAGCTATACATTATAGTAAGGGGCTATTTTATTCTCAATGGCCCCCTCTTGAGTGCTAAACTTGCAATAAAGTCATGTTACCAGATTTTATTATTTTTTTGTAATTCTCTAAAAACCCTGGTGATTTGCAACGTTTGTGTCCACTTCCGACTTCACTTTGCTCTCCTCTCACTTTCCATAGACCTCTAGACTGTGAGTCAGCATCAAGCTAGCAGTTTGTCAAAGTAACAGCTGTAAGCATTTCAACTTTTCCTTCCCATGGCACATTTCATCATTTTCTTTCTTTCTCTTGAAAGTTGATACGGCCAATCAACAGAGTATATCTCTTCTTGTAATTTGTTTTTTACTTGGAGTCCTAATTAGCATAAAGGGAGTTGAAAAGCCATTTCTATGTGGAATACTTATTACCAAGGTTAAGAGAGACTATGCTTAACATTTAATTGGTTTATAGTGCTATGAAGCTAGTCTTCAAGGTCATAAGAATCTTATTCATGAACACAAAAAGAAAATGTTAACAGCTGTTTCAAAACCATCAAAGTTGCATTTTCTTCTTCAGCAATGAGGAGTTGTTCTTGCACAAAACACTGTCTAATATATCTTTAAATGCTCTTTTGATTAATAGAAGTGAACCTGACCCTGTCCTAAGAACAAATGAGTTGACTGCAAATTTAGCTTTATTTTACTCCCCTAACCTAACCTCATGCACAAACCAATTTGCTGATCAGTCGGGTTATACTGACAAGGATGTAAGTAGGACCCATTTGTGAGTTGGCCAGAGCCACACAGTCTCCCCTCATGCAAGAACTTGGTGGCTCAGTGCTCCACTGTCAAGAAAAGTAGGCTGTAATTAAGGCCTGGTGAGTAGATCAACCACATATTATATCCATGTAATACCATTCTTGCCTTCATTCCCCTGTAACTGTTTCCTTCTCCCTAACCCCCTTATTCACCACAATCCATTCTTTATATAGAAGACAGAATCATCACCCAGACACTCAGAATGGAATATTCCACTCCTTTGTTTGTTTGTTTGTTTGTTTTTAGAGATAAGGTCTCACTTTGTTACCCAGGCTGGAGTGCAGTGAGACAATCATAGCTCACTGCAGCCTTAAACTCCTGGACTCAAGCAATCCTCACACTTCAGCCTCCCAAGTAGCTGGGATTACAGGCCCTGCTATTTTTTTTTTTTAATTTTTTGTACAGACAGCGTCTTGCTATGTTGCCCAGGCTGGTCTTGAACTCCTGAACTCAAAATATCATCCCACTTCAGCCTCCTAAAGTGCTGAGTCCACTCCCTCGTTTAAACTCTCTAAGGCTGTTCCACTGCATTTAGAATAAAATCCAAACAAGTTACATGATCTAGCCCCTGTATACACTTAATTCCCAGCTCAGCATTTACCATTCCTTCTGCCTTAATGTTTTGTCCACATATTTTCCTATTGTTGGATCTTTTTCACCAGTCAGAATTCAAAACAATGGTTACAAATTCCACAAGATCTTCAACAGATGTGCCCCACCTCCATGGCCAATGTCTCTATAATATCACCTAATTTTATTATTTGCCCCAAATTATTAACCATTTATTTCTGGACCTGATATTTGTCCCCATTACCCACATCAGCACTAGATTATAAACTCCATGAGAGTAGACATTTATTCACCACTCTATTCCTTCACCTTGAACACCTTGACTTCTGCCTGTCACTGAATTAATTCTCAATAAAACACTTGTGGAATGAATGAATAAATATAATCAGCTTGGTAAATACTACTATAAACATAGGTCCTCACTCAAAATTATCAATCAATTATCACCACACATTCATGTTTCCTTAAAAAGATTTTCCCATGTGTAATTATACATTTTGGTATGCGGATGCTATATTTAGTTACTTATGGTTGAGTAAAAAATTACCCTGAAACTCAGTGGTTTAAAATAGCAAATATTTACTATTTCATAGTTTCTATGGATCAGGAAACTGGGACTGGCTTAGCTGGGTCCTCTAGCTCAAAGTCTGTCAGGTGGCAACCAAAGTACTAGTCAGAGCAAAAATCATTTCAAAACCCCAAAGGGGAAGGTTATGCTCCCAAACTTGCACTGGTTGTTGGTAGGATTCAGCTTCAATAGACAGTTGTATTGAAGGTCTCAGTCCCTCACTGACTGTTGGTGGAGGCTTTCCTTAGTCCCTTGCCATATGGACCTTTCCATAGTGCTGTTCATCACATGACGTTTTGCTTAATCAGAGTAAGAAAGTGAGAGAAAGCAAGAGAGGGCAAGTAACGGAAAAGCTAGACTCATTTTGTAGCCTAATCTCAGAAGTGGCATGCTGTCATGCTATCGCTTTTGCTATATTCTATTTGTTAGACATCCAGCCCACATCGAAGGGAAGGAAATTTCTCTTAAATATCAGGAAGCAAGGATCACTGGGAGCCATATTTTAGAGGTTGCCTACTATAGCCACATACCTTCATATTTGCATAGATCACTTATCCCATTCCTTTCACTCCACCCTGTCTTCCTGGAATTTTCTCCTTTTGAAGGCCAAAACTCTGGCCATCATGTCTACTTTCTGTCACTTCGCTCTGAGCTATTTTTTTTTTAAATATATAAGCATTTTTTTTTATTTCGGCATATTATGGGGGTACAAATTTTAAGGTTTCAAAAAATGCCCTTTCCCCTCCTCCCCCCATAAGTCTGAGTTTCCAGCGTGCTCTGAGTTATTCTTGACAACTTAGCAATTGTGAGTGAAAACTTTCAGTTTTAGATATACAGGAAGCCATGGTAAATAGCAGCTCATGAAGATATTTATAAACTGCAGATATCAGAATTATGTGGATCAGGGACTGGATATCATTAGAATATAAATATTTATTCATTCTTTCAAGAAATATTTACTGACTGTATGTGCTAAGCACTGTTCTAGATGCTGAGATATATCAGCATACAAAAACTCCAAAAATGCTTGCTTTCATGAGTCTTTTAATCTGATGTAGATAGAGGCAGATAATAAATAATATATAAATAAAATACAGAGTATTATAGATAATGATACATGGTAATGAGAAAGAAAGGGAATATAACATGGTGGGCTGAGAGGACAGTGATATTTTAGATACGGTAGACAAGGAAGATCTCATTAAGAGGATGCCCTTTGAACTAAGACCTGAAGGATGATCTGCAAATATCTATGGGAAATTATCTAAGTATGTGGAATAACAGATACAGAGGTCTTGAGAAAAGACCATGATTGGTGTGTTCAAGGAAATCAAAAATAATTCCGTGTGTCTTCAGTAAGTGAATAAGGGAGAGTGTAGAAGGAAATAAGGTTGGAAAGGAGGGCCAGATTGTGCAAGGCCTTGCAGGCCACTGTAAGAAGTTTGGCTTTTTTTCGGAGTGATATTGGGAGGCTTTTGGAGAGTTTTGAGCATAGGAGTAGATATGATCTGTCATAATGTTTCAACAGTATCATGTTGGCTGCCATGTTGAGAAGTAGACTAAAGGGAGCTTGAGCAGTAAGAAGCAGACAGGCCAGTTAGGTAGCTGTTACAATAAGCCAGGTAAGATATGCTGGTGGTTCAGATTGGGGCAGTGACAGTGGACGTAGATGAGAAGTGATCAAACCTTGGGTGTATTATGAAAGCAAAGCTGAGAGGATTTTTTGGTAGACTGAATGGCATATGTGGGAGAAAAAGAAGTCAAATATGACTCCATGAAGTTTGACCTGAATCAACAAAGAATGAAGTTTTCATAAACTGAGATGAGGAGTAAGCCCACAGGAAGACTATCAGGAGATCAGTTTTAGACAGTCAATGTTGTACGTTAACGTTGAAAAGCCCACTAGCCATCTGAATGGAGATGCTGAGCAGACAATAGTCTGGAATTAGAAAAGAGGTTCAACCTAGAGATATGCATTTGCAAAGAGTCTATATATAGAATATATTAAAAGCAATGACACTGGGAGAGATCACCTAGGGAGCAAGGGTACCTAGAAAAGACAAGAGGTGAAAAGAAAAACATCAGAGTAAAATGCAAAATTCTTGAATGAGCTCTATGCTAGATCCAAAGGCTATGAGCACAAAAGGGTCTGCCATCTGAATAGACAGCTGGGGTGCTTCCATGAGAGTCCTGCTCTTTGAGATTTCTTTTGATCAGAACTAACCCGTGTCAAATCGGATCTTCTTGCTTTCAACCAGGCAAACCTCAAGGCAAGCTCTACTCCACAGTCGAGTTTCAAAGAAGCCTATTATTTCCTTTCCCCAGCATTGACCACCTACTTCCTCTGAGTCAGTTGTTCTCAAGCATCAGTGTGCATAGTAATCCCCAGGAAGGCATGTAATTTCCCACCTCCAGAGTCTCATTCTGTAGGTGGGGCTAGGAATCTTCATTTTCAGCAAGTACTCCAGTTGATCTTGAGGAGGGTACTCTACTTTGAGAAGTCTAGATCTAGAAATCTAAATCACTATAAAAATGTTGAATATTATATTATGCTAGGAAGATAAGTTTAGATACTCATAGTGGCTATTGGCCTTAACATTCTGATAATAATGTGGTCATGTTCTAAAATCTGCCATTGATTTTAAACTTAAAATTATACATAAGCATTATTTAGTCTACAAATTTAAAAGAAAAAATATATATACATAAGCAGTTAAGTAATTGCTTCAAAATTCATATAGAAAATGTAAACACTCGGACTCTGTTATCAAAAAATTTTTTGAAAGGAACACCTGTCGATTATTACTGATTCACAGAGTTAAGTCTTTGAGCAGGCAAAAAGACATTTCTAGAAAGACTGATGTGGTAGAGACATCTGCGTTCCCCCATATCCAGTTCTGCTCTCCTTCCAGATACAGGGGAATATTATACCTTTAAAGGACCATATAATTAGCTCTTTCCAATGAATTGTGGGCATATTGGAGCTGTCACTTCCAGACCAAAGTATTTAATAGTCAGTGTTTGCCCTTTTAGGTTTCTCTTTCTTTGCCGTAGCAATTGTGGAAGAGGTCTCCTGTTGAGTTTCATGGAGATCAAAACAGCCTGTGTCTCTCTGGGCATCTCATGGAGGGCTTTACATTGGAGAATCTCCAAACCCACAGCAAACTTCGTGAGTGAAAAGTAAATCTTGTGTCAAGCCTCTGAGGTTTTGTTTGTTTGTTTGTCACTATAGCATAAGCTTATCCTAGCCAGACCCATCATCTGGCAAAACACCACAAGATCTTTATGAAAGTATAGATCTAAAGGAGATTTGATCATAGTAAGTTTACAACTGATTGTTGGACTTCACACCAAATATTGAAATGCTTTTCTCACTATATAGACAGGCAAATCAACTCCTGCATAATAGCTCTTTGTTTCTTTCATGTACAAATTTCAAATTATTTGTTAAATATAACATGAGTCTTTCTTGTCTGCATGTTCCAAATTATTCTGCTTACTTTATTTATATTTACATCAGGAAAACAAAACAAAATGTATCCCATATTTCAAGCACCACTCCCTTTAGGAGTTGTATTTACTAAGCCTATCCATAGACCCGCCTTTTTTCTCACTTTCATTTTTACACAGACAGGGTTGGGTGCCTATCCAACATCTCTCTTTGCCTCCCAGATATGTTTCCATACACTCTGTGCATATTTCCCTCCACATGATATTAAAATTTGTTGTTTACATATCAGACTTGAACTCTGTTTTTTTGGAGTACAGTGGTGCAATCATAGCTCACTGCCGCCTCAACCACCCAGGCTCAAGGAATCCTCCTGTCTCAGTCTCCCAAGCAGCTGGGACTATAGGTGTACATCACCACGCCTGGTTAATTTTTTTATTATTATTGTTTTGTAGAGATGGGGATCTCTATTTTGCCCAGGCTGGTCTCAAACTTCTGGTCTCAAGTGATCCTTCTGCCTCAGCCTCCCAAATTGCTGGGATTACAGGCATGAGCGACCACACAGGATCCAGTCTTGACTCTCTTTACCCACAGGGGTCATATTTTATTTATGCCTAGCACCTAGGACACAGAAGGCATGCAACAAATGTTGTTGAACTGAACCTAACTACTTCTTAAGTCACATGTGTAGAGGATGTGGGTAGCTTTGAGATAGCATGCGTTTCTTTACCAACTAATTTATACCCTTGGGGAAAGAAATCTTTCTCTGCATCTGCAGCTGTGGCTCTCATGCCAGATCTCGGTTAATGCCCTAACCTCCTCTGTTGATGTTCATAACAAAATCCTCTTCTTAAAAGGAATACTGCCAGTTATTAAAGGCATTTCAGATACTGGTTGCTTGTTTCATATCAATGTGTCAAAAGAATCACAAATGCATAGAGAATGGGGCCACTTTTTAAAGCAGTCACTATCTTCAATGCATACTGTCATCTCTAATTCATAAAATTTCTATTACTCATCTTGCGAAAATGAGTTGAGAACCTACTTTTATAGACAATCTAATTTTATTTGATTAGCTTAAGAAGCAAAAATAAAATGAGTTAATGGTGGATTACCATTCCAATGTACTAGAAAGATGTGTTCATGAAATATTGTCATCAGGTAGTCCATATGTTAATATGAACTATATGTGAGAATTTGATGTGTTTGCATGCTCTATAAAACATCATGAAGAGACTTTTATGAGTATTTCACAGCTAATTCAGAGATCTCAACCACAGCCAAGTCAGAATAACTTGATTTTGTATTACTGTATAGCTTTCTACAAAGTGATTATCATTGCAGTTTGAGAGTGGAGAATTTTAATTCTAAACTGCGTTCTATAGAACAACGGTATACTTTGAGATTGTAATAGGACCCTGTGAACAACAATTTTGGAAATTCTAAATAAAACAAAAGTAAAAACATATTCTCTTTGCAAGACTACTGAGAGTCTTTACCATGTCTTATAAACAAGACTAACTTATTCTCTAGTCACATTAAACAGTGCCTAGGGCCCAGGGTACTACTAGAAGCCCACAGAAATGTTTTAATTTCTCTTAAAATGAGAAGAAAAAAATGGAAATAATGATAATGAATATATAATAATGAATCGAACCTGGATTATATAAGTCTTTATGCCAATACAGTCATCAAATACAATTTTTAATATTTTTTCTATAGAGAAAGTGGGCCACAAAGGCAAAAGTGCCTAGAGCTGATGAATGTCATAGTGAAGCCCTAATTCTTTAAAAGTGTGATCCTAAGGATATTGGATTTCCAGAACTTACTTGTGTGTGAGTATCTTTTTGTAGAGGCTTCTCAGAGGACTAGGGCTAAAAACAAGTAGAAATATTTATATAGTAAAATGCACACTGGAATGAAAGTTAGAAGATTTGGATTTTGGTGATCTTTGCTACTAATTATGCATCTCTGAGTAAGCCATGCGACATCTCTGGCCTCCAGATTCTTAACTAACAAAATCAAATTTTTCTACTGGATGTCTCAACTATGTCTTCCAGCTTAAAGGTAACATGATTTCAGATTTTGAATATCTTCATATGTTTTGCTGATTTTTTTCACATTTATACACATAGGTTATAACACAAATTCCATGGGAAAAAGCACTATTCTACACTACAAGAAATAAAAGTTTCAGGCCTCCTTTTTGCCTTAACTAACTTCAACCAACAACAAAATCCACCAAATGTTTCCATCTTAAACAACAACAAAAAAGAATAAGTAATTTGAGAATATTCTACTTCAGTATGTTCTACTTAGGTAGTTGGCAATTGAAAATTTTCTCTCCTTGTGATAGAGTGTGTGTATGTGTGTGGGGGAGTTGACCAAAAACGAAAAGACAAATATGCCTCCCAGGTTTTAAGTTTGGGTGACTCCTTAGCTGGCTGTGATAGCAACTCATTTCTGTGACAGATTGAGTTGTTGGTTATTTGTAGGATAACAGAAAAGAGATGCCCTACATATGTTTCTTTACATGAGTCTCAAATTCAGGAGAGAGGCCAGGTCTGGTGTCTTGTATTTGGGAATTTTCAGCATGGTGGATATAGTTAAAACTATTGAAATAGAAGAAATAAACCTAAGGAATAACAAAATGAGAAGAGCAGTGGCCTAAGGATATAGCTATGGGAAACATCAGATTTAAGGGGTAATTATAGGAATACAAACTCCAAAAGGAGGGACAAAAAACTTAGAGAAGTACAGGAGGACTAGAAAAGGGTGTTATCATGGGAACAGATTAGGTGACCTTATAATGGAAATAGAGTAGAAAGTTTTAAGACAGAAAAGGAAAACAGGCACTCATATTCATTGCAAGTGACATTATAAATCACCATGACTTTCCTGGGAGTCAATTTGGCATTGTGAAACATGCCTAAAAAAGATTTACGCCCTTGGACCCGATAATTCTCTTGCAATAATTTATTCTAAAGAAATAATCCTAAGGAACTTGTCAAACATTTATGTACAAGGATGTATACAGCACCTTTAATTATAATAATATTTTTAAAATAGGTCAAATATCCATGTTATCAGATATAATATAGCAGTTACATGCATCTTCAAAAAATATTTAAAGATATGAGAATGCATTCACAATATAATGTTATATAAAAAGCAGGTAAAACTACTGTACAGAACTGTGCCTACACGTATCTACATCTCTCTATGTATCGCTGTATATTGTGAAAGTTGTCAGAATCAGAATGGAGTGACTTATGCCAAAACCCTAACAAAATGAAGTCAGAAGGCCATGAAGGGGGTCGGGGGAGTAGTCCTCATGTATTAATATATTTGCTTGATAACAAGAACTATCACAAAAGCTTCTACCAAAACCACAACCTTGCACAAAAAAATACTTCTACAAGGACACCTAACTAGCAACTAGCTATTCAGCCTTGGACTGATGCCACCCTTGTTATTGATCCTTGTAGCCAAGAATAATTGTTTCAAAACAACTATGTAACCTTCCTCATTTTACCTTTAAAAACCTTTGCCTTGCCTTCTATTGCCTCCCTGGATATGCCTATGAACCATCATAGTATGCATATTCCAGATTGCAACCCGGAGTGCAATTCCCTGTATATTACTAAATAAACTCTTTTATTTTTGAGAGCCTCTCTCTGTCATGATTTTAGGTTGACATAATGTATATACTTCAAAATGTTACAGTGGTTATCACCAATCAGTGCTATTACAAATAATGTTGTTTTTTCTTCTTTATACTTCCCTACAAAGAAGACATACTTTTTAAATATTCTGTAATGAACAAGTGCTGCTCTTGTTGTAATAATAAAAAAGACATTACATTTTAAAAGGAGAAAGCAATGAGCAGTGTCAGAAACAGAGAGAAGTTTGGATACGTAAGACTGGAAAATGTATATTAGATTTGGCAACTAGGTCATTATGTATCTTATGGAAAGTATTTGCAGGAGAGGAATGAGGAAGGCAGATTTCAAAGCTCCAGGAGTAAAATTGAGATGAAAAGCCCCAGAGAGCCAGTTTTGTTGTGTTTTCAAAAGATCTGAAAGTGGACAAGCAGGGAGAAACTGGATGACAGTTGAATGGGATGCAACTCTAAGGACCTTTTAAAATGAAAAGGTCTTTAAGTGTTTATGGACTGAGAGGAGGATCCAATAAAGAGGTTGAGGAAGAGCTGATTGACAGAGCAAGGACAGGGCAGATGCAAAGGGAGATTGAATTGGGCCACAGGCAAGGGGTAGGCCTTGAACTGGTAAGGGACGTTGCAGACTTCTAGAGTGAAGAAAAGAAGATAAAACACAATGAATATAGATATGTTTACAGAGAAATTGAGTGAGACCTTCCTGATGACCTCAATTTTTCCACTGATGTAAAAGACAAGGTCATTGCTGAGAATAAAATCAGCAGTTGTTTGAAGAAGAGACTTGAGGTAAGTTTAGAAGTTTTGTAAGGGTAATTGAGGGGAATGGAAGAGAGAGCTGACTAAGACCTAGTAAAATAGATGGAAGAGTATAGTGAAAACCCAATCAAATTTAGAGGCCATACAGGTGTATAAAACCATTGCATGTAAATAGTAAATATTGTAAAATATCTCTAATAGAATGAAGCTACCAGGTAAAAATAAGGTGGTGAGAAAGATAAAAGGTAGGAAATTGTGGTCAGAAAGTGGGAGGCTAATGTGGCTCCCTTTCAAGTCATGGGCTTGTGAGTAGGGAGTTAAAGTAATTGAAAGGCCATTAAGCTGAATACTCTCCAGGAGTATTAAAATCTCCTGGAATTATGCTAGGAGAGGAAGAATTGGAGTTGAACTTTTTGATAAGGGAATAGATGACCAAGTGGCAGAAAGATTGGCCATGATTAGAAGAGATTGAGGGTGGAGTGCCAATCATAGTGAATCTCCAAGAAGAATGAGATTTTCTAAGAAAATGGAAAAAATAATGTTTGGAAGCAACATTGATAAAGCATTAAAATGCTAAGTCACCTCTTGGATTCATGGCTCACTGAGTGGGAGACCTGGCAGCCTTCATTAAAATGAGCTAAAGGGAAGTTGGGAAGCTGGGAAAAGAGTTAAGTATAGATAGGGCAAAAAGAGAGGGAGCTTTTCTCCAAAAAAATTAGATGGATAAGAGTTTGGTAACCATGAAATGAAGTTTTCAGTAGGATCCACAGTTGAAAAAGGCCAGTAGTTAAAGGAACCAGAAAACATAGAAGGTAAGAGAGTAAAGATATACAAGAAAGTAAAACAGGCTTATTGTTCAAAAGTTAACCAAAGATCACATAGTTGCAAAGAACTGGCCTTGGATGCCCTAAATTTGCACCAAGTAATTTTAGGGCCAGAACTGGGTGACTCTCAGGAAGTATTTGCCTCAGCAAGATTGTGAGAAAAGACAAGCATGTACATATTCAAAACTAGGATAAAATATAGAGGATCACAGCATTTTTCTACATTATGAAAAAACTCTGATATATTCTAGTATTGAATTTCTACTTACTAATAGCTATAAAAAACTTTTAAATTATTTTAGAAATTTCATTGAATATATAGTGAAGAAAAAACTGATTTTTGAAGAGCAGAATTTAGGTGGTTGTTTTAATTTGTTTAATTTCCTAATGGAAGGAGATTTTTTTTTTTTGCCAAGAAAGAGGTATTTGTTTATTTATTTATTTAGTAGTAGTCTTTTTTATTTTAGCATATTATGGAGGTACAAATGACAAGGTTACATACATTGCTCTTGCCCCACCCAAGTCAGAGCTTCAAGCGTGTCCATCTCCCAGATGGTGTGCACCATGCCCATTAAGTGTCAATACACCCAACCCCTCCTCTCCCTCCAATCTGCCCAACACCCAATGAATGTTACTACTATATGTGCACTTAAGTGTTGGTCAGTTAAGCCAATTAATACCAGTTTGATGGTAAGTACATGTAGTGCTTGTTTAAGATACTTAAGGAAAAAAAAACAGTCAATCTTAGAAACAGTAAGAAGAAACCAATTTATTTAGTGCTATGATGGTCATTTGTCATTTTTCGTGCCAAATGTCTGAATGCTATTCCTCTGTTTGGAAAGTGCCCACGTTAAGCATCACTTTCCAGGTTTATTTGTAGCTCTGACCTGGACATGTGACATAGGCCTGGCCTATTAGCTATGTACACAGCAGACTTTGAGTCAGAATCTAGGAAGGCAAAGAAGCCAAGCCAGAACAGAAGCATTTCTTTCTGGCAGTAATAGCCAGTGAGACACAGTGTTATGAGTCCCACGGGCAAGAGTTCAATGTTGGCTATGCAAACTAGGGGGTGTGGTATATGGTATGACTGCAGTGTTGTCCTGATACTAGTTCTGCAGTGTAATGTTAGCTCTGTTTCAGCCCATGCAGACTTCCTTTCTCCTAGCCTCCTTCTGAGCCTATTTTCAAATCCCTCCAATGATTTTATGATCTACTAAACAAACTTTCAATAAAGTCCTTTTTCTTAAATCAGCCAGGGTTGGTTTCTGGTGATTGAAAGTGTAAACATGACTGAAATTTTTAGATGTATTATAATTGTTATCACCAATTACTGAATATTCTGAACATAATTTTACCTAATGATCCAGAAATTTCACTTCTAGGTATAAACCCAAGAGAAATAAAGACATATCCTAAACTATTTGGAGCAGCATTATCATAAAAGACAAAAATTAGAGCCAATTTATATGGGTATCAATATTTTTTTCATTATATAAAATGAATACAGAAATTATGGCAAATTCTTACAATGGAATACTATATAGCAATGAAAATGAGAAACTACTGCTATTTCAACAATATGGCCAAATTTCACAAACCAAATACAGCCAGAAAAAGAAATTCATGCTTATTAATTCCATTTATATAAAATTCAAAAGTATGCAATAGTGTATTATGATACTAGAAGTCAGGGTAATGTTACCTTTGGAGAAGAGATAATGACTAGGAAGGAGCACAGGGTGGGGGAATTCTGGGTAGCTGGTAATGTTCTATTATTTGATGTTCATGGTGATTATGTGAGTGTATTTCCTTTTTGATAATTCAAGCAGTACTCTAATGATTTGTGAACATTTTCTGATATATTTATCAATAAAAATGTGAGAAAATTGAGAGAAACTGAGACTCAGAAAGATCAAGTAACTTCCCAAGATCATATGAATGGTAGACAGATAGCCAGTGCCTGATTCACAATTTCTAGCTCTTATAATTGCCACCACAATCGTGTGAGAAAGGCATTACTGGCATCAATGAGTAAAGAATCTGAGGTTCAGAGAATTAGTCATCTTGCCCACATCTTAAAGCCAGTCAGTAGGTGATTAACCATAACCTGTGTGTACTCAGTTTCTATATGCTTTCAATTCACCACCCAGTTCTCTTGAAAGTGGAAACAATAGATGATACTGGCAGCATAGAAATAGCACGTATACAACCTTTATCTACTGTTGATATAGGATGATGTCCATGATACACTCACACAAAATCAAACAAACAGGATACAGAGTAATATGTATGGTGTGCTACCATTTGTGTAAAGGTTGAAAACCTTTGTGTATGCGTGTGTGTGTGTGTGTGTGCTCACTCGCGTGTATGCATAAACATTAAATATCTCCAGAAGGATTCCCAAGAAACTGGTAACACTGATTGTCTTTGGCAAGGTGATCAAGGTAGCTGAGGGGCAGAGATGTAAGAGAGAATTTCACTTCACTGGATCCTTTAAATCATTTAAATTTTGAAAGATAGGAATGGATTAATTTTGAAAATACAGAGACAAGTAAAAGGCATTGGAAATCAAGAAGGGGGAAGGGAAGAAATAAAAACCTACCTAACAGGTACAATGAACACTATTTGGGTGATGGGCACATTACTGGCCGTGACTTTATAGCATTATAAAAGCTATCCATGTAACAAAAACATTTGTACCTCCCTAATATTTTGAAATAATAAACAGTACTTAGAGGTTTATGTACTCAGGAGTTTCAAGGACTCAGTTTATGCATTAACTTTGCTTCAACACCTTATTTTTGTTGTGTTTTAGGTTCTTTTTTTTTTTTTTTTTTTTTTTTTTGAGACAGAGTCTCGCTTTGTTGCCCAGGCTAGAGTGAGTGCCGTGGCGTCAGCCTAGCTCACAGCAACCTCAAACTCCTGGGTTCGAGCGATCCTTCTGCCTCAGCCTCCCAAGTAGCTGGGACTACAGGCATGAGCCACCATGCCCAGCTAATTTTTTTTTTTTATGTATATATCAGTTGGCCAATTAATTTCTTTCTATTTATAGTAGAGACGGGGTCTCGCTCTTGCTCAGGCTGGTTTTGAACTCCTGACCTTGAGCAATCTGCCCGCCTCTGCCTCCCAAGAGCTAGGATTACAGGCGTGAGCCACCGCGCCCGGCCTGTGTTTTAGGTTCTTAAGGTTCTTAATGTTATAATGAAGTCAGATATGTCTTAGCTACTTCTTGGCATTTTTAGAAGGTCAATGGCATCATAAGTGAGTCTAAAAAGCTATGATTTTTTTTATGATTAAAAGCACTTTTCCCACATGGCATGTCACTAGAACATGATCTTCTTCTTCCTTTTTTTCCTCCCTTCCTAATTAAATTTAATCACTGCTTTTCTATATCTAATCCCTCCTTATTCCAGACCTCCCAAATACCAGTTGTTCACAATGTAAAGAGCCTCTGCCACTTTCAAGGTGTGCAGCTCTAGGCTTCAAATCTTATATGTACAACCGAATTTTGAAATGTTTAGAGACTGGGCCATAGGGCCTTAATGTGTCCATGATGAAAAAAAATATGAGTTATGTGAAGTACAGGAATTCCTTCCTTAGGAGAAGTTCATCAACATTATTCTAAACATAGGGAATTAATGACCTAAGTGAAATAAGAAACCCTGTCTGTAAACATTTAGTACTTGCAAGGACTCTTGCCTTTATTTTGTCCTGATATTTTATCCCCAGAGCTGTCACAGCCAGAGGGTAAATAACTTGACAGCATATTTTATTATAGAACTCAAGGAATGTCCTATATTTTGGAAAGCTCAGTATACATTATTTTGGTTTTTCAAGTCATCAGTTGATAGAACAATATATATGGAGGCAAACAATTAGCACTGTCTATAAATTACTGATCCTTATTGAGCATTTGGGCATTAATTAGTTTTCAGATAATTCTATGTCCTAATTTCCTCAGACCTCCAATATACAAACAGAATTCTCCACCTTATAGATCTGCTTACAGCTCTCTTTTTCCATTCAACACTCCTGCAAATAGTCTCACAGGTTTACGTAATTGAATACGTGCACACATAAAAATGTGTTTGAGAGAGAGAGTGACCAGTATATTTAATAAAATGTCCATGAAGATATTTTTTAAGTGATATTGAATAGGAACTAAAATGTTTCAAGGACATCAGAAGCAATTGGAAAGCCTATTTGAATTGATAAGGCTGTTTTGGGGAAAATAATGTCAACATGGATACTGGCAGAGTTTTAAAAACTATACTGCCTTATCATTTTGAGTATTGCTTTGATGCTTTTTGGTACATCTCAATGATAATGCTGGAAATTTAATTATTTGTTAATATTTTGCACTTTGTCAGAAATTCACTTTTTTTCTTTAAGTATGTGGTTTTAAAGATTTGTTCATCATATTTAAGATTTTTGTTGAGATTTAACACATATACAATAATGTCCACAAATCCTAAATTTACAACTCTATCAACATTCACGCACACACAGACACACACACACACGCACACAAACACATACACCAGGATAACCAACATTCAACTCAAGATATAGAATATTTTCAACACCCCAGAGGGCTTTCTCTTTACCTTGCTACTTGTATCACACTCCCAGAGGTAACAACTATTGACTTCTATCACCACAGATTTGGTTTGTCCATTATTGAACATCATATAAATAAAATTATTATAAAGCATCTACTCTTTCGTGTCTGGCTTTCTGGTTCACCACTAGGTCTGTGACAGTAATCCACATTGTTGAATATAGCAGTCCATCATTTGTCATTGCAGAGTAGTATTCTACTGAATTAATATACCACAATGTATTTATTCATTTTATTGTTGATGGACATTTGGATTGTTTCTAATTTAAGGCTATTACAAATTAAGCTGCTAAGAATATTTTGTACCTGATTTTCACACTTATTTTGGGGGGTATAAATGTAAGCGTGCAATTGCTAGGTTATAGAATCTGCATTTTGTTTAGTTTTACTAGATATTACCAAATATTTTTTCAAAGTTGTTGTATCAATGTATACTCCTGGAAGAAGTGTATGAGAGTTTCAGTTGTTCCATGTCCTTGCTGATACTGAATATTATCAATGTCTTTAATTTTAGGCATGTATTTTATGGTATCTCATTGAGGCTTTAATTTGCATTTCTCTGAGAAGTAATAGTGTTGTGAATTTTTGAATATGCTTATTGCCCATTTGGATATCTCCCTTTTGTGACATAATAATTCAAATCTACTGCCCATTTTCTAATTTGCTCATTTTTAATGTGTTTTATTACATTCATGATTCAATAGGTTTACCTCAAAAGTGTTGAGGTTGATTGGAAAACAAAATTAACTTGAAATACATTCACTTTATGGAAAATTTACTGAACTACATCAATTTCTTTTATAAAATATTTGTATGTATTTGTGTGAGAGAACATCAAAAACAGTATGTGTACCACTTAGGAATAATTTGACAAAGAACCTGCATTATCAACTATAATTATTTGTTCCTTTTAACTAAAAGCCTATTCTGCCATTGTAAAAATGAG
Source organism: Microcebus murinus (assembly GCF_040939455.1). Lineage (NCBI taxonomy): Eukaryota > Metazoa > Chordata > Mammalia > Primates > Cheirogaleidae > Microcebus > Microcebus murinus. Next base: position 104,936,922 of record NC_134136.1, read on the forward strand.
CCATTTCCCCAGAGCTTCCTGCCTCTTACATTTTACTTCTAGTGCCTGAGATCAAGACACAGAACCTTAATTTTGTAATTCATCATTATTGATATTAGAACAAGTAAACTCTGCTGAGTGACTTTTTTGATGGTGCTTTATCGCCTCCACTAGCAGTACACATGATGCAAATATATAGAATTTACAAAGCAAACTTTACAAAAGTGACTTATAATTTTGTTTTGAAGTAACTATAATGGTAGTAACATGAAAAACACTTTTAATGCTTCAAAGCCCATTTATGTACATTATTTTGACCAAGATTGGCAACGACCAGAAGAATGAGGTGGATATATTATTCACGATGTAAAATTGAAGAAAGTAAGGTACAAAAAGCTTAAGTGGTTTTGTATAAAGACGCATTTCTCCATTTCAAGAGTACTGATGCATGTCAATAATGAGATATTGGTCTCTCTTTTGCCATCTCAATTTACTTCTCGATTGAAACAATAGTGACTGTCTTCTTTGTTCTCGCCCCCTAGTATTCACGGAAGCAAATCAATGAACAATTGATTCAAATATTTTCTTGAGTTAAATCCAACCATCTCAAAATGAGCACAAGATTGAATATTCTTCGGTAGCCTGTGACATCAACTGAGCAACTTGAGTGAATTACAGCTGCATGTCCCCTCTAGGGCTATCTATTATCCAATATGTCTTATTTAATTTTCTGTTTCAGGCAGGCAAATTGACCATGTATATTTGCTTGTGTCAGTAGCTAATTTTAGATCACTAATCTAATTGGAAATGGCATGCCCCTTTAGCTTGTCATGTAAAAATTCACATTTTCTGATTAATGTAATTCATTTATATTAGATTTGACTTGACAGAATGGCGATGTGTAATATAGGAGGCAAGTGTGACAGGATTTCTCTCTCTCCCACTCAGTCACACTCTTTATAAATGATCCAGTCAAGGCATCAGCCTACAATGTTTTCCCTTTAATGTGATAAATTTTGAACTCACACCTCTTCTAACGTGGCTTCTTTGGTGTTTTTTTCACAAGTAGGACAACGCTTATCAGAAAGGTGACAGTTTATCCATAGTCCTACATTTACGTTCATTTATGGTAAATGGAAAAACTCCTTTGATAGAAAGATTGCTCTTTTGTTACTGTTGTTGTGTGTGTCTATGTTTGCGTCTAAACTGCTTGCAGTTCGGATAAAGCTGGGAATTCATTTTTAAAATTCAATTTAAAGACAATGGTAGGAATTGTGAATTATATGTGGGATGCGATGTTGAAAACTTTGTCTGGAAAAAGTTAGAAGTGGTAAAATGAGAATTGCAAAATAAAAAATAAAAGGAACTGTTTTAAAAGACTAGAAAAGAAAAAAAATATCAGGTTAGGAATTCTTGTTATTAAAAATATAACTTTACATAAGTTATGAGTTTCATATACTCTATACCCTTCTTTTTAATAATTTTTTCTTACTGTAGTAATTAAATTTCTAATTCCCAGAGAATTTGAAGTTTTTCTTTTACTTCTTTTCTCTCAGTTGGATAAGAAAGGAATGACCTGCCTATGTAGCATTGCTCAGATTTGGCTTTTAAAATATCTATAGGCCTCACATCTGTCTCTTCTCCACAATTAAATTTCTTAAGACATTTCTATTCCTTCTTGAAGTGATTTTGTTCAGATTTTTGACCCATCCACCTATAGAATCTGATTTGGAAAAGGTAACCAGAGACTCACCATTCTCCATTTGATAAAGCTACCTGTATCATCTCCCACTACCAAACAATTCTTATCTTCTTTTGTTGGCTTTACTTCCTCTCCCCGAACCATAAATACTGCTGTCTCCAAGGACTCTTGGTCACTTCTTTTTTCACTGTACATGTTGTTTCTGGGTTATTTTGTTTTCAGCTTGGCTTCAGCTATCACCTATATGCTAACTGCCTCTCTCATTTTTATCTCTAGCCTAGATCTCTTTCTGTAACTCTAATATATCTAATTCTAACCTTTATATTCACCTTCATACCTATATATATATACTACCTCCTACCTAGATATAGCATAGGCACTATAACTTAGTATATTCCAATTGAACTAATTATTTCTGCTACCTTATATACTTCCTATACTCTCTACTGAACTGGATGGCATCACTCAACTCCATGAAGAAAAAACAAATGAGAACCACTCCTTGACTCCATGTTTTGCTTTATTTCTAACACCCAATTCACTACCCCTGCTTCCTCTCCAACACTTCTTTTTCATTCCTACTGTCAACTTATCTGACTCTTGCCAGAGTGTCCAAATTGGCCTTCTTACATCCACTTTTTCTCACTTGAGTCTTCTCATCATCCTACAGCCATAATTCTCTTTCCATAATACAGATATGATACATGATATTTAGTGTCATTCAGGCTTCCAGCAGGAAATAGGAGGCACACTAAGTTGGCATAGTGAAGAGAATGGAATGAAGGGACATTTTACAGAATGTGGGAAGGGCTAAGGGAGCATGTAAGGAATATTGAGGCACCCAGGAACCAAAAACATCAGGAAGCTGTTACCATCCACAGACACCTTTTGGAGCCAGCTGGAGCCAGGGAAGAGAGGCAGCCATAGCATGTTGTCATACGATCTAATTGATGTCAGAAACATAATACAATCTCTGTCTCTCTCTCTCTCTGTCTCTCTCTCTCTCTCTCTCTCTCTCTTCCCCCTCATTCCCAGTGATCTCTTGGTAGAGCTTCTCATCTATTGGCCAAACCAAAGACAAACCAAGGAGACAGAGAGCCAGCATGATGAATTCCATAGGGATCGATCTTCTCATCCCATGGGACACAAAGTAGAGCTTACAATGTTGTGGAATTGTTGAGGAATGAAGACAAACTCAGAATGACCAGCACATTCTCTTAAAACTTACTTCTTCAAATAAAAAATACAAATATCTTACAAGGTCCTTTAAAATCTGATTTTTTCTCCACTCTATCCTTAGTAAGCAACACATATCTACTGATGAATCAAAATTCCACTAAGCAACCATCACCTCTCCATCATTTCCTCATCTATGGCTCTCTCTTCTCAGAATATCATTCTTTCATAACTTCCATACCTTCATTATTCATATTTTCACATCATTTTCTCTGCCTTAGATTGCAGATTCTTTAAGTTTAAGAAAGGAAATAATGTAGATTCTCAAAAAACCAAGAGCCCTATCTTATTAGACTTTGAATTCCCAATATCTAGCACAGTGTCTAGGCTATAATGGGTATTTGTTCAATGTTTGTGAATGAATATTTACAGTCATTCTGAATGAATCCTGTATGTGTTAGAGTATTCTCACTCAAAAGTACTTAACAAGAGATCAATCTAATATGTGAAAAATGAGAATCTTTGTTATGGGCTGAATTGTGCCCCTTCACACACACAAAATTCATATGTTGAAACCCTAAACTCCAGTACTTCAGAATATTTGGAGATAGGGTTCTTTAATGAGGTAATTAAGTTAAAATGATGTCATGAGAGTGAGCCATACCCAATATAACTGATGTCCTTAGAAGAAGAGGAGATTAAGACACATAAAAGCACAGAGGAAAGATCATGTTAAGACAAGGGGAGAGGCCTCTGAAGAAATTAACCCTGCAGATATCTTGATCTTGGATTTGCAACCTCGAGAACTGTGAGAAAAGAAGTTTCTGTTGTTTAAGCCACTGAGTCAGAGGTACTTTGTTTGCAGCCCCAGCAAATAATACAATCCTAAAAGAGGAAGTTGGGGTAAATACCTAGATACTTAGAATAAAAAGAATGAGGGATATTTCATGGATATAGGTGGTGTTCATTAAGCAGATCCAGAATCTTTGAATATAATATTTGCATTGTGATAAATGCAAAACTTTCAAGCTCGGAAAGTCACAGAACCATTAAGTGGTAGAACTAGGACTTAAACATAAGTCTTCTGATTCCAAATCTGATGGCTTTTTAAGACTCAGAACCCAAAATCATACTATAATTATCCATTGCATTTTACTACCAGTAACCTAAGCTGGGAGTGCTAAATGAGAACTAGAACATAAATATTTTCTAATTTGGCTAATTATTCTTAAACATCTAAAGGGATTTTATTACTCAATATAAATTGAGTGTTCCTTTAAGCATTCTTCACGATTGTGTATTTCCATGAAGGCAGATAATCACCACATTCTGTAATTTCATTAGACAGTAATTGATGCACTGGATCAATTGATGATTAGTGAAATCATTTCAGCTGCTGATGCTGAACAAAACAAAGGAAAATGATGCATGGTTAATACTAACAGGTAGTATACCATACCGTTAAATGTTTTTGAAATTTTCATTGAAAATTTTGTCTTTCATATTTACTACTAGACTTTGGAGCTGTCAATATTATTGCAGTCTGTGTGTGTTGACATGAACTAAGTGCTGATCATTTACTCTGATATTGGAAAACACAAATTCCTTGTATATTGTGCAAGTTAGTGCCTAGTATTATATCTTATATATAAAGGCTCAATAAAACACATTTATTTGATTTAAATTATTACTGACAACTTAAGAATAGAATAGTATCACCAGTTTATAGCAGCACCAGAGAGGGTAGCTATTCACTTACTTTTAAGTGTAGCCTTTACACAAGGTAGATTTCATATGCTATCAAAGTATTCATAATAAAGAGATACAAAATGATGGCAAACATTCCAAAACTTAAGAGTCCATCCCTTCTTCACCATTCCTTTTTGCTATCACCGTAATCCGTAATTTCACATGTCAGCCTGAGACCTCTACAGTAATTTCATGGCTAGCATTCCTAAGTCTGGTCTCCATCCAACCAGCTTGTCTTAACTCTCATTAATGGGAGTAATTTTTCTTAGGGGCTACTGCAATTATGCCACTTTCCTGCTTGACAAATGGCTTACCACATAGAGTGTAAGTGCTTCTGTTCCAATGCCAGTTTTTCATAATCATAATAATTATGCTAACATTCACAAGTTCACATGTTTGTATTTAATCCTCAACACAACAAACATGTAATTTTATAGCTGGGAGAACTGAGCCTCATGGTGGGCGATGACTTACAAAAGAACAGCCTGTATTTGGCAGAGTCTGGGTGTAACTCCAGATTGTTAGGTTCTAAGCACTGTCACCTGCTCTTTCAGCTGAGTCATATTGTCCATATTTACCTTTCTAACATTATTTCTCATTACTTTTCTACACATGGAATTGGCACTGATTATTCTAGTGTCCACAGTATCTCCATAAATATAACATGCTTTTACTTTTGTTCATCCTAGCCCTTTATTGGAATGCCCTTTGTCCTTCCTTTAGAGGACTCACATTCCACCCACCTTCCAGGGCAACACAAGCCCCATCTCCTCTGTCTTCATTGATCTCCTTTTCCTGTCAATTTCTGTAGCATATCATGCAATTCCCAATATTAATATACTGTTGTCATTATTTTATGTATGTTAATCTTACCAAATCACAGTGTAACATGCCTGAAGGCACGCACCATGTTTTATGTGCTTTCAGTATGCGTTGGCACAATCATAAGCCCATTGTCAGTGACAATAAAGGCTTGCTGTTTGTTATTTTTGCTTTAAATAAGTCTTTTCCTTTGGGCCTTTTCTCAATGAAAATAGAAAAGATTTTCTTAAAGGCTGTGATTAAACTTTAGCTATCAGTCATTCTATATTTTAGTTTTGTGATATAATAATAGTAATTTTTATTAGTTTAATTTTTTCATTCGATGTAAATCATGGAAAATAACAAATTAAGGAGTATTGTGAATCCCATTTGGAATATTCAGGCAGACCTGAATAACTAATTTGAAAATGATGGTGTTGTGTATTTTATCCTCTCAAAACTGTTTATTAAACAAACATAGATAAAATTTTCAGCTATAAAATGGATAAGTTTTGGGGATCTAATGTACAACATGTTGACTACAGTTAGTAGTACTATACTGTTTACTTGAAATTTGTAAAGAGATTAGATCTTAAGTGTTCTGACCACACATGTGCACAAACATACACACACACAAGGATAACTAAGTGTGGTGATGGATATGTTAATTTGATAGTGGCAATCATTTCACAATATATATATATATCAAATCATCACATTGAATGCATACAATTATTATTTTTCAATTATACCTTCATAAAGCTGAAAAATATCCACAGATCATTTAGGCCCAGAAAAATGCAGTAAGCAAGGCAAGATTAGCGCTTCACATCCTAATGTCAAATCATACTGCTTAGATAACATAGTGTCTAATATGGCACTGGCTAGAGTGGGCACCCCTGCTTGCTGCTTCCTCCACCAAGAGTCACATTTCTTTCCCAAGTCCTCCTCTTCTCCCATGTACCCCTTCACAGCTAGATATCTGAACATTTCATGGGACTAATCTAATCTAAAAATTTCATTTGTGTTTTGGTAAAGTGATTTTTAGAAGTTATTTCCCTTTGAATAATTTTTCTTCTGAATTTGTATAGATCTCAAAGATACAAAAGAAGAAAGTTATGAGTATACATATATATATATATTTAGAGAGAGAGAGTGAGAATATATATGGGTACCTACAGAGAGTATTTATGAGAGTAGAGAGAGAGAGAGAGAATCTATGAGTGTATATAGAGAGCAAGAGTGAGAGAATATATAAGAAAGAATATATGAAAGCATATGTGAGTGCATATATAGACTTTTATTATATATACTACATGCTAGCTTAATAGACCATTTCTGTAAAAATTTCTAGTAATGACTCCTTAGATGTAAAGTTTGTATACTATTTGTGTCTTTTTTATTCCTGTATCACTCTTTTCTTAACTTTCGTACACATTAATGACTCTGGCATAGGCATTTTCCAAGATTGATGGATGACTAGCTAAAAGGTTTCATAGCCCAAGGCAAGGGAGAGGTCCATTAACTTCACATGGTCAATAATTTCCCTGGGTAATGCCCTCTTCTGAGATTTTATTGCTAATAAAACCCATGTTTTAATGTTCAGAAAAATTAAACATCATTGTAAGTTGCCCATTCTTAAAATTATACCCGTCCTTGCCTTTTTGCTGTGTCTTCATTTCTCAAATACATTGGTATACTCTTTTTACATATTTCTTTACAACTTAAATTTTGTTTTCTTTTTACATATTAAGAGTCTCGCACTTAGAAACTAATATTCATTTCAAGGGACATATTTATACAATTCCCTTAACTAAAGAAATTAAGCCTTGTATTCTGAAACTGAGTATCTGTCACTAACAGCTTTAGTCAAACCATTTATTCATATCTGATGGGTCTACTAGGATGCCAAACTGCCAGCTGACAAAATCAAAAAAGGAAAAAAAACAGTCACCATCAATTGGGAAAAAGTAACATAACCTTTTTTTTTCTGTTGCCATATTGTTTAATGAATTAACTGAGACTGAATATGAAGCCATCTTTCATAAAGACCCTTTTTCATCCAGAGAAACCTTCGGCAGACTATAATTGGCCTTTTAGTTCAATTTGTCAACCCATCTGAAATTATTAACTCTTTTTATGGCTTTTAATTTTCATATCTCTTTGGATCACAAAACTTTAGAGGGTCCTTTGTATTTTCTGAAATATGTTCCAGTGGGCTTTCAATTTTATTTAAGACAGAGCTAAAGGTATTAAATGGTGCAATAGCAGTGAGAAAGAAGTTTCCTTAAATATTTTTTACTCAATCAAGTAGACTACCAGTAATCTACAGTCTGGGATACATACAATCTCATCCAGGTTCCAAATACAAAGTATAGCACAGGGCTCCCACTCCCAGCTTTCTTTCATTCAATGATGAAATTAAAAATCACAGAAGGGAATGGGTTGAGAATCAGAAAAGCATATTTTGAGTTTACCCTCACTAGCTAGGTGACTTCTGGGAAATCACTTAACCTACTTGCTCATCAGTTGTACATTCCTTCTTCAAAACAATATTTAGTAGCAATGATATTTACTCTGACTAGCTTTCAGGGCTGCTGTGAGAAGCAAAGGAGGCAATCCATGTAGGTAAAAGTGCTTTCTAAAATCTAAAGCCTCAAACAAATATTTTTTTTTATTTCAGCATATTATGGGGGTACAAATATTAAGGTTTCAAATAATGCCCTTGCCTCCCCTCCCCCCTTGAGTCAGAGCTTCAAGCATGTCCATCACCCAGACAGTGCGCATTGTACTCATCATGTATGTATATACCCATCCCCCCTTCCCCTCCCACTTGCCCAACGCCCAATAAATGTTATTCCTATATATCCACTTAGGTGTTGATCAGTGAAACTAATTTGCTGGTGGTACATGTGGTGCTTATTTTTCCATTCTTGGTCAAACAAATGTTAATAAAAGGCTCTATTGCGATCATCTACCAAATGGGAATGTATTCAGCTGTATTTCAGCCTTGCTACTTCCCTTGGCATAAAATGTCTCTCTATAAATTACTTTGCCTGCCATTGGCAACTTGTAAAAGAAAAAAAAATCAAGGTCAAGAAAATATGTCCATGAGTTATTCTTCTGCATATTAATAAGTGAAAATGGCACCTATTATGGCCCTATAAGTTGTAAAATCTGGAAGAGCCATGTTGGCTAATTACGTTAATGGTTAGATGCTGGAGGATGTTGAAGATTAAACCCTATACAGAATTTGCCTAATCATCCATTTCTTGCCTGCCAATCTGTTCCTGCTACTAATAAATCAGGCAGAAAGTGTAGAACTCCAGCTATTAGAAAACAAGTGGCCACACATATTTAACTACCAGTGTGCCTGAATCCTTCATTTTTGATGAAAACATATGGCCTGTGATAGAATCACATTATAAATATTTGCCTGACTTTTTCAAATAGAATGGATTTACCTTTCTATATAAGCTATATAATATATGCACACATAAAAATGACCGTTCATACAGTAATAGGGTATTGGGCAGGTGGGAGGGGGGAGGGGGGCGGGTATATACATATATAATGAGTGAGATGTGCACCATCTGGGGGATGGTCATGATAGAGACTCAGACTTGTGGGGGGAGTGGGGGAAATGGGCATTTATTGAAACCTTAAAATCTGTACCCCCATAATATGCCGAAATAAAAAAAAAATGACCGTTCAATTCAATCAGATCAAACAAATAATTCCAATAATATTATCCCTATAATCTGGTCTAGAAAAAACCGTCCAATTTCTAACCAATAAGATAGAGGACTAAAAGATGCTACTGAGGTGGGACAGCTTAAAATGGGCTGTGGGAAAATTATCCAAATGTTGGGCAGGATATCTTCACCTCTAGAAATTCATTCATTCAAATTAAAAGGAATCTCAAATGTGTGCAGTGCTTTCAACAAGGGTATTATTGCCATTTGGGGAAGAACAATTCACTGTGAGAGACTGTCTCTCAGAGGACCGGACATTTAACAGCCAGGTCCTTGCTCTCTAATGACCTATGGCCATTGTGACAAATGGCTTTTAGGAATAAAAATAGCCCACTACTGAGAACCACTGGAAGGAAACCTAGATTTTGTCAGACAGAAGAGCCTAGAAACACACAGAAAGAATAATAAAAATGGCAGAAAATAGATTTTTGAAGATAATTTTGATTAATAATGTCAAAGAAAGAAACTTTAACAGTGTTTTTTTATATATTTGCAGACAAATAGCTTCTGTTAAAGCCAACTAATAAATACTTTTTCTTAATCATTTGATCACTTTCAGTTATTTATGATAAATGCAATTTATTTTACACACGAATCATTAATTTTATTTATAAATTGATGATTTTCTATCATTGACTTTAATTTTCTCAGTAAATATAATTTGTTCAGATTCTCCCCAAAACTCCAGCTCTGCTGTCACAGCTCCTAATACACATTACCCTGTCCTCACATGGCACTGACTCCAAGAAATTTCCTGTTCGATTCTTTTCTAGGTATTTATAAACTGGCTGATAAATATCACACAGTTTCTTAAAATATACAGTCACAAACTCAAATCATATGCCACATAACATTTCAATTAGTGATGGACCACATATATGACAGTGGACCCATAAGATTATAATACCCTAGTTTTACTGTACCTTTTCCATGTTTAGATACACAAATACTATTGTGTTGCAATTGTTTATGGTATCCGGTATAGTAAACACTGTACAGGTTTGTAGCCTAGGAGCTATATCATATAGCTTTGGTGTGTAGTAAGCTACACCATTGAGGCTTGTGTAAGTACACTCTAGGATGTTCACACAATGAAGGATGCATTTCTCAGAATGCATCCCCATTGTTAAGCAACACATGACTATAATCGCTACAAATGCCATCACTGTTTTGAAATAAAATCTTTATCATGGCCTATTGGTCCAGTCTGATTTGGTCCCTGGCTACCTCTGAGACTTCATTTCCTACTCTTTTCCTGCTCATTTTCATTAAACAATTAGCAACACTGATCTCCTTGCAATTCCTGAACACTTCTGCCTGCTCCCACTTCAGGGATCTTGCACTGGCAGATCCATCTACCCAGATGTGTTCTGCCCCATCTGTACACGGCCCTCTCTTTTTCTTCTTTCAGATCTCCACTCATCTCCCCCAAGAAGTCTTCTATGAGAACCATCTCTAAATTTTTCCCCCCTTGTCACTCTCTATACCTTAGCCTGCGTCATTTTTTCTTTAGAGAATTTACTACCACTTCCCATTTGCTCCATAGCAATTATTCAATAAATCTCTTGTCAAGAACATATCAACATGGACAAGGATAATCTGCCTGGATTGGAACCCCAGTGTTGTGCCTTACTAGCTGGGTGACCCCGGGTAGGTTGCTTAACCTTTCAGTGTCTCCGTTTCCTCATCATCTACTTCATAGGGTTTTTGTCCTCTCTCCTTTTCCTTGGCATTAAGATCCATCAGAGTTAGAAAGGAGTCCAATTTTTTATGCTTCTGTCTTCCTGCCCTGTGTCTCTTCTTCTTTCTTAATTTTATATTTTTTCTTGTTACCCAGAATCTCAGAATGGTGAGGAGGGAGAGTCACCTTCAAAGTTCTTAGCCATCTTGTATATGTCCTTTATAAGATTCCTACATGGAAAATTTCGGTGGCTTTAATTTCATCTCAAATCCAATTTTTAATAAACACAGCTCTTCAACTGAACTGATTTTCTCCATTATACACTACAAAAGTGTTCATTGTTATTTGAGCATTTGACTAATTTCAGTCAACAAATAGCTACACCAAACATCTCTTATGTTCTCATAGGAGGTGGTAGGTATCAGGAGTAAAGAGAGAGATTGCAGAGAAAGTTTAGACATAGTGCGTGTACTAGCAAAATTTGCAGTGTAATTATGAATATATAAGTCAATGCTCATCAAACAGGGACTCTTACTTTATTGAGTTTTTCAAACATCTGAGGGCTTTTTTTGTTCCCATAAGAAATGTTTCCTGATTCATATGTTTTAATGAAGATTTTGATAAAGTTATAAAATTAAAAACCTAGATTTTCTCAAGCATTTAAGTTCAATTATAAATCTTGTTATACTGCTAAGAAAAAGAGAGCTTTTAACCTAAAATTAAAAATAATCATTGACATTTATTTTTGATAATGTGTTCATTATCAAAAATAATGTGTGTTTTGATAAGTGTTCATTAGCTCACATTTAACAAATTAAATTCCTCCAAACAACCTCAAATATACTTAATTAAATTCTCTTAAGAATTTTAATCTACATTTACAAATTTAATATATTTGGCTCTCACAAGTTCTTCAAAAGCTTCCCAGGACAGTACTACAAACCCAACAAACAAAATCTTCCTGTTCATTTAAGCAACTCCTGTGAATCTGTTAGAGCAGACACATTAATGTAGTAAATCAGGTCCACGTACACATTCAAATGCAGTACTATTATAAACTCAGTTAGATTCTCGTATGCCTTTTGAATCAAAGTCACAAGTCTAATATTAATCAATCATTTCAAATTAAAATAGATTCATGTGTCAGATTCTCCAACATATCTGATTCTTTCAAATGTGTTAAGATCTTAAAAAGAAAACGTACCAAGAAAATCACTGAACTGGCAAAAAGTAATCCTAAATTCAATGCAAAGTAGTATTACTGTGGTTTTGATTTAATTATTATTTCCTGCTTTTATAGCTGCACAGCTCCAACTAAAGGATCTAAGACTTGGCACTGTAATTTCAGCCTGTGGTCAGGGAAGTCCAGGTCAGGACATAGGAACTCTCTCTGTCAGTATTGAGTCTCTTTCCCACCTGATTTTATTCAGTTATTCTTATCCTATGATTAGATACTATATTGTTTTAGTAATTTTTCCTGGCTATTTCTCATCAGATCTCCTTATGGATCTGAAACACCTGTAAGTATAATCTTTTTGAAGCTTTATTCAATACTCTATCATTATTCTATATAAAACTATATAGCATATAAGAGTTGTCATATCTAATATTACACTATGCCAGATAGACTGCCTATATAAAAGAAAACTATTTTCATCTTACCTTGAAAATTTCTATGAATAAGTATACAGTAGTATTAAAAGATGAGATGGTTTTAGCTCATGTTGATGTTTCATATGAAAAATATCCAATTGTTTATTAACAAATCTTAAACTACACATGCTGATATTGAAGCTCAGGATTTTAAATTTGAGTACTTTTTTGGAGTAAATCAGAAAAGTTGATTAAAATTTTTAAAAGAACCTGAAACCAATTGGTGTTTGGGGAGATTTCACTTATAACTTTCCAAGTACTGTTCACAATAGCCAAGCTGTGGAAACAAACTAAATTTCCATAGACAGGTTAATAGATAAAGAAAATGTAGAAGTATTTACAATGAAATACTATTTGGCCTTTACAAAGAAAGAAATTCTGTGATACGTGACAACATGGATGAACCTTGAGGCCATTATGCTAAGTGGAATAAACCAGTCACAGAAAGACAAATATTGCCTGATTCTACTTATATGAGGTACCTAACATAGTCAAATTCATAGCATCAGGGTAGAATGGTGGCTGCTAGCATGTTTTGGAGGGGGAAGGAGGGGAGTTAATCAACAGGTGTAAAACTTCAGTTAAGCAAGATGAATAAGCCCTAGAAATCTGCTGTAAAACATTGTATTAAAACCTAGTCTCAACAATACTGTATTGTACTTAAAATTTAAGTGGATAAATCTCACATTAAGCATTCTTACCACGTTAAGATAAAAAAAAAATTTAAAAGCTGTTTTTAAAGTCTATTCCAGATGTGACCCATTACACATGAAACTATGAGCTGATGACCAATTTTGATGGTTAGAAACATGTATTCAAATCAAATTTCATTTATAGCCCCTTCTTTTCTTCTAAACTGCCTTAATTTATTGTATTAATGGCATTTTAAGTAAACCCAGAGTGAGAGAATAGAACATGAGGACAGGAAAGCAGTTGAATTAACTTAAAGGTAATCTTCATATTATCCTTTAAAATCTTTACCTTTACAAAAAATAAAAACAGTCCTCAATGTGTTTGTGACATTATTTAAAGGAAATTTTCAAGTGCAGGCATTTGCAAAGCCGGCTGAGGAAATTATAAGCAATGAAGTAGCCAAAGGAAGAATGTCAGAACGAGCCTGAGGCTTCCATGTGAAGGCCTTGCTTCCTAATTGTTATTATGCTTACAAGGACACTCTGTAAAAAGAAAAATGAATGCCTTGTTCAACACCTGCGGTAAAAAGATGCTGGGACTCTGGCTTGCTTAAATCATTTTTTTCCTGAAACAAATTGCCGAACAAGCCCTAGGCCATTTAATTTCCAAATACCAGTAATTAAAATGAGTAACATCGTCAGAATTTGGCAGGGCCACAGCTTTCTTTTCCCTTTTCATTTTCACATAAATTTCAGTGAAGGTCAGATTTGTTGAAGGGAGGAGAGGGGGCGAAACCTGCCGGCCGTGTGCTCATGGGAGGTTAAAATATGACTTGTTCACAGTGTCCCTCATAGTTCAGGACTTAATGGTCCTTGACGGGGATAACCTAGAAGTTAATTTTACTCTGTGTCCCAAAAGCAGTCATTGTCAATGTAATCTTTCTTGTAGGCTGAAGGATATCGTCAACAAATGATGTGACTTTCAATAGCAATTGACCAGCAATGTCTCGGACCCAGAGTCGTGAATGTGGCTCCTTATTGATCTGTCTCCTACTCATAGTGGTAAAAATAGGACACCCATTTTTGCTTTACCTTTTGTGTGGTCTATTGTTACATATTTCTCCCTTAGAATTAGTTCTTAATAGATCTCACATTATTTTTTTCTTTGCTTAAGGTCGTAGTCTAACAACGCATATACTTCAAATGCTTCAAAACACAGAGAATGCTTGAATCAAGAAAAAACATACTTTTTAAAGATATGGCCTGCTCTTCATTTGGGAGAATTGGGATAGAACAGTACAAAGAATAGGTACTTTGGTCTTATTCCTTTTTTCTCATCTTAGCTCTACTACTTCCTGAATGGGCAAACTGGTTCGAGTGATTTCATCTCTCTCGGTCTTACTTTCCTAATCTGTAAAAGGAAAGATTAAAATTGCCGCAGTGAAAATTCTATGAAATAAAGCATCCAAGGCAGATTAATTTTCTGAGGAATACCTGACTCTAATTTCCACAAAGGAATCATCATGGATAAACAAATATGATTTTTCCTTTTTCTTTCTACTCCTCACCCCAAAGAAGGCAACTAAATCTAATCTCCTTGAGGTTTGGGTTCACTTTACACAGATGAGAACAACAGGGATTGGTTTGCAAAATATTAGTCCTCTGGGTTGTTCTCCCTAGTGGCTCAAATGGAGAGAGGATGGCTGTTGGAATCTATGGAAGCTAGACAGTAAATGCCAAGGCTGTGAGCATTAGCGAGGGCTTTGAGTAGCATAGCCTTCTGGGAGAGACATTGCAAGAGAGGGCTAGACTTTATGATTGAGAGCCTCTAAGAGTGTAACCTGTGGGAATAGGGGACAAAGAATCAGTTTTAAAATAACTTTTCAAAGGCAAGAGTAAGACTACATGGAGATTACATATTTGTAAATAGCATGGAGGATTACCCAATATATTATAGCAGATAAATGAATCGTGAGACTAAGAGCTGCATGGTTCTCTCTAACTGAGCCACATGATATCAAAAATTCAAAATAAATAAAAAAAGATATAATGATTAAACCCAGAACTTTGTGTTCTTTAGAGAACTACTAAATGAGTCTATCTATGAGTGGGCAGACAGTTTGTTTTCTGTTTGATGGTTTCGGATCATAGATCTCATAAGATGGCCTGAGAGGTGCTTCTTGTTATATTATTTCCAATCCAATCCACAGGATATGAAAGATTATAACAGAGCACAATAGGCATGGGAAAGAATTGGGTAAATAGTGAGGCTGCTGTAAATGTTTCATTACTTAAGTCATCTTCTCAGGCCTTCCCAGGTTGCTTTGACAATAGTAACAGATTTTCTAGCCCTGACCCACTTATGCAGAATGTTTAGGAACCCCAAGAGAATGCCTGATGTGCTCAAGAGCAAGTTCATTCCCAGGTTATTACAAGGCTCTACTAGGAACACCATATTCTGGGCAGAGAAGAGAGAGTAGATCATTTCTATCTATTAAGTTGGGTTACTCCCAGGCCACATGTCACTGAGGTTTAGTGAAATAGCTTTCTATGTTTTTATGCTATCATATGAGGACATAGATGGTCAACATCTTGATTTCAGCTTTTTGAGACCCTGAGCAGAGGACTCCAACTAAAATGTCTCAAATTTCTGACCTATGGAAATTATGAGATAACAAATTTGTGTTTCTTAGAGCTGAATAGTACTCCATGGTATACATATACCACATTTTACTAATCCACTCATGTATTGATGGGCACTTGGGTTGTTTCCACATCTTTGAATTTGTGAATTTTGCTGCTGATCAACACCTAAGTGCACATATAGGAATAACATTTATGGGGCATTGGGCAATTCAAAGGGGAGAAGAGGGGATGGGTATATACATACATAATGAGTGTGATGGGCACCACCAGGAGGATGGACACACTTGAAGCTCTGACTGTTGGGGGGGCGAGGGGGGCAAGGACAACATATGTAACCTAAACATTGTGTTGTTTAAAGCTTGCTAAGTTTGTGGTAATTTGTTAAGCACAATTTATAACTAATATACAAAATTTCCCTGGAAACTGAATACCATGGTCAAAAATCATCAAGAAAGTGAAAAGACAATCTACAAACTGGGAGAAAATGTTTACAAATTGCATATCTAATAAGGGACTTTTATATATAATATTTAAAGAACTCTTACAACTCAATAATAAAAAGGCAAATAACCCAATAAAAATGTGCAAAGGATCTGAATAGACATTTCTCCAAGAAAGATATACAAATGGCCAATAAGCATATGAAAACATTTTCAACATTATTAATCATAAGGGAGTTGCAAATCAAAACCATAATTCACTTTACACACACTAGGATGGCTATAATAAAAAAGAAAGGGACAGTAACAGGTGTTTGTGAGGATATGGAGAAATCCAAACCCTCATATACTGCTGGCGGGAATATGAAATGATGCAACCACTTAAGAAAGTAGTCTGGTAGATAACCAAACAATTAGAGATAAAATTACCATATGATCCAGCATTTGTGTTCCTAATTATCTACACCAAGGGGAATTGAAACATATGTCCACAGAAAAACTTGTACACGAATGTTTACAGCAGCATTATTTGTAATAGCATGGAAACAATCCAAATATTTATCAACCAAAGCATAAGTAAATAAATTGTTGTATATCATTGTGTTATATATCAACACAATGAAATATTATTCATCAATAAAAAGGAATGAAGTATTGATATGTGCTGCAACACGTTATGTGAAAGAAGCTTGTCACAAAAGACCACATATTGTATGATTTTATTTCTATGAATAGAATAGGCAAGTCTATATAGACAGAAAGTAGATTAGTATTTGCATGGGGCAGGGGCTGGAAATGAGGAGTGACTGCTAATGGTATGGGGATTCTTTTGGAGAGAATGAAAATATTCTAAATCTAAGTTGTAGTTATGGTTGCACAACTCTGTAAATATGAGGAAACCTGTTAAATCTAGACTTAAAATGAGTGACTTTGATAGTATGTAAATTATATTTCACTTAAGCTGTTTAATAACAACAAAAATGTCTGATTTCTTTTTGTTTTGTTTAGGCTATCCTAAGAAAGCAAGTGCTCTGTGGTAATAAGACCACACACACACACACAAACAAACAAACAAAATAAAAAAAAACAGTCAATCTGTTGATTGGCATAAATCAGCAACTAGATCTGATACACTTCGCAATGATGTTGCAGAGACAGAATGCTAAAGGGTGAAGAAGCACTATCAAATAGTGAGCTTTCTTATTACTCACTCCGAAACTAGCTTGGTGACCTCTCTGAATCTTACTTAACATTGTCTGGAAAAAGGAGGGATTGAACTGGATAAATTTCTAGTCACCAACAATCCTAAACATTCTATTTAGCCCGATGATTTGTGAGAAGATAATCACTAAAATGATGTTCAAATTCTCCAATTATACCAAGGTATCACTGAAAAGTGTTCTTATCTTAAGTGCTTTAAACCAAAGGATTTACCTAAGTAAGTTCAAAAGTGGAATCCAAAATGATCTCAAGCATTTTATGTCACCTCTTCTGTGTTATTTATTCTCTATTTTAATGCTGATTTAAGGTCAGGATTTTATACAAACTTCATAATAATAAATAGCTCTATATGTCTGAAATATAATTATTTGCCTTGGGTTTCCTGATACTAATCTTGCTCTCATTTTTTAACCAAATTATTTTCAAAACCTTTTTAACTGTTGGGAAAGCTTGGAAATGAGTACAAGACAGAAACTGGTTCAGTGCAATGAAAAAAATTATTTCAGTTCCACTAAGAACATCTAAATGGCTTTCTACTTTCCTCGGTCACTAAATACTCACAAGGCCTTAGTCTACTAGTTACTAAGGTAACACAAAGCTGGCAGCATGTTGACATACCTTTCAAGGCCAAGAGGTTTTGCAGTATTTCATAGATAATGTCACATTAACCTAAAACTTGTCCTTTTCACAAAAGAACAATAATTGTTTGAATGAATCTGTTGTAATTTTATTCTTTGTTTTTTTTTTTTAAAAAGGGACTTTTGTTGCACATTCTTTAAGCTCAGCTACTATGTATTCTGTTTTTAAAATAACATAGTAGTATATGTCAGATGTCTTTATTGATTCCTGCATTAAGCCATTTATTTGATCTTTGTGTGGTTTACTCATAGCCTGAGTCAGAATCTGAGTAGTCAACCAAATGGTCTTCAGAAGACAGGGCATGCTTTGATCTATCCTCACAGGGCCATAAAGATATAGCTAGTGAAAATCAAGGCAAACAAAATGTAATGGGGATAAGTCAAGCACAACACTGATGGTTCATTAGTCTTTTCCAATATAGTAACTTCTACAAATAACCCAAAGTAATGGTAAATGTAGATACATGTAAGTTTGAATAAATATATAAAACATTAATAACATCAAATGTACTGAAAGATTATATCTTTGTTTAAAAATTATACATTTAAGAAAAATTTGAGATAAATTACATATAATAAATCTGATCTGAGAAAATGTCTGAATCTAAAATCATGATAGTGATTCAACTATTTGCAAACCCTACCCACAAATCAAGCAGCAACATTTATGGGTGGTGAATTCCTCACTCCCCTAAAGTTCTTCAGTTTCTTATATAATATATTTAACAGTTCTTGGGAGCTATTAAATTTATCTAATTATTTTGAGTTTAGTGTATCTGCAGGCATCCTTAAACTTGACCTTATTCAATTCAATTCTATAAAAACTAATTATTATTTCTGAACACTGTCAATTATGTCAAGGTCATATTGGATTGATTAAAGAAGTTAATAAAATTGCTCAGAATAAAATATTTTCTCTAAAGTGATAGTACCCTATTCAATTTAGCAAGTATTGACTACATCCCTGTGATAGTTAAAATGAAAAACTAAGCACTGCATTTAATTTAGTGGTTTATTTTATTTACTTATATAACTTTCTATTTAAAGTTTATTTTATTAAGGATAATTTTTATTACTTTCCTGTAGCAATCTAACATTTGTCTGAAGAGTGGGAAAATTATCAACCATATGCATATTTTACACTTGATTATTAATATCCAATTATGTTCTAGTTAATTTGAAAGTGTTGGGAAACAAATGACATATTTTACATACTGTAAAAAAAATTTATCATTTTGATTTTGAAATTCAAAATCATTAAATACTCCATATCTTTATTAATGATTATAAAAATATCAATTTGGCCAGCATTTTATGAAAGCTGATGAACACTGTGAGATTAGAAATCAAGGGAGAGTTACTTTATGTCATAATACTTCTCAAAAAAGATTTTGTGTATTAAAATTCAGCATGAAGAAGATACAGTTTGAAAACTGAAGAAAAAGCTTTAAGATAAAGAATTGGGTGCATTTTGCATAGTTGCCTATTGAGGTTTGTCTAGCTAAAAATAACTTCATTGGTCTTTCCCCCTGTTTTAATTGTTTGCTTATATATAGTTTATTTTGTGTTACTATGTTAGAGAAATTCTGAAAAGGCACAATCAAATGTGACAAGGAACTGTATTTCATCAACTAACCCTTTGTTTTTTCAAACTAGATTCAAAATTCAATTATCATCACTTAGACTGCTCACAAATAGAATAAAACATTGACCATAACATAGGAAGATGTAGAAACATTCAGAAAGAAGTTGCTTGGAAGAATTCTAAAACTTAAGTGGAAAAGATAGAGCCTTAAAATAAAATTGAGGATAAGTTTTCAGACATTAAAAAAAGATTGCTTTTTTATTGGGTTTTATTAAATGGGTAATATATTCTGAGTTTTGTTTTCTTCATCTCTGAGTTGTGTGAGTAGCTTTTCTGACTCTTTCTTGTTTAATATTTAATTGACAAATAAAACTTGCATATATTCAATGTGTATAATGTGATGATTTGATATATGTACACATTGTGTCCTCATTACCATAGTCAAATTAACTAACCATATCCATTACCATCCATAGTTACCATTTGTGTGTGTGTGTGGGGGGGTGAGGACACTTAAAATCTACTGTCTTATCAAATTTCAGGTAAACAATTTGGAACTATTCACAATAACCAAGATATAGAAGCAACCTATGTGTCCATGGATGAATGAAGGAATAAATAAAGAAGATGTGATATATATATACATGATGGAATATTATTCAGACATTAAAAAAGAGGAAAATTCTGCCATTCAGGACAACATGGATGAACCTGGGGACATTATGTTAAGTGAAACAAGCCAGACACAGAAAGACAAATACCATATGATCTCCATTATATGTGGAATTGAAAAAACTTAAAAAAAAAAATTGATCTCATAAAAACAGATTGTAGAATGCTGGCTCTTTTTAAATTAAGAAACTTCTCTTAAAGTGTTTAACTTCACTGCTTTTACTTAAGATGAATAAACACTGCAATATATTATTAATAAAAGGTATACGGTAAACCTTTAAACTAAATTCATCAGCCTGGCATAATATTAGATAAACAGATAACAACCAAATCACAAACTTTTTATCATTTACTAAATGCCTAGTGCTGTTCCAGAAGTTAGCAAGTATAAAGAGTCAAACATTTAAAAGAAATGTGACTTTATTTTGTAACTCAGCTAATCAAGCAGAAATTGGTGACATAATCATATCTTATCTTTCCTTCTAAACTGTAAACAGTCTAGGATCAGGGACTGGTTCTTCTTCACTTTTTTATTCTCCACGTTTCCTACCACTGAATTCAGGATTCAGAATGTAAATAGATTTGGGAAACAAAACCGGATTTTTTTTTTCTTCTTGACAATTTCATCTAAATCCTGATTTGAAAGGCATTAATGATTATGCTTTATCTCATTTCTCCACTTGTGGCTCCTGGCCTATCTGATCAGCTAAATTGCCATACACATAACAAACAAAAGAACAGACAAAGACTCAGCTGTTTTATCTCTGTAAAAAATTATTTTATTAATGAAGTGACCTCTCATGATTTTCTAGCTCCCTGTAGTTTTTGTAGGCTTTAAAGGACACCCCCACACACATTGTTTCCTTTAAAATCATTTTAATGATGATATTTTGAATATCACCTTTCAAACCACACATCCGATAAGGGATTAATATCCAAAATATATAAGGAATACAACCAACTCAATAGCAAGAAAACAAATAACCCAATTTAAAAATGGGCAAGGAATCTGAATAGACATTTCCCAAAAAAATGACATACAAGTGGCCAACAAGTAGATAAAAAACTGCTCAACATCACTAATCATCAGGGAAATGCAAATTAAAACCACAATAAGATATCATCTTACACCTGTGAAAATGGATATTATCAGAAAGACAAAAGATAGCAAGTGTTGGAGAAGAAGTGGAAAAAAGGGAAGCCTGAACACTGTTGGTGGGAATGCCAAGTAGTACAGCCATTATAGAAAAACATATGGAGGTTCTTCAAAAACAATTAAAAATACCACTACCGTATGACCCAACAATCCCAATTCTGGGTATATAGACAAAGGAAATGAAATCAGCATGTCAAAGAGATATCTTCACTCCTGTGCTTATTGCAGCATTATTCTCAATAGCCAAGATATGGAACCGACCTAAGTAAGTGTTCATCAACAAATACATGGGGAAAGAAAATGTGGTAAACTATTCAGTCTTAAAAACAAAAGAAATCTTGCCATTTGCAACAACATGGATTAACCTAGAGGACATTATAGTAAGTGATATAAGCCAGGTACAGAAAGACAAATACCCACGTGATCTCACTTACATGTGAAATCAAATAACGTTGAACTCATGGAAGCAGAGAGTTGAGATGGGGCAGTATGTTTTTAGGTACAGGAGGGGTGGTTTAGGAAATGTTGGTCAAAGGATCCAAAATTTCAGTTAGAGAGGAGAAATAAGTTCAAAAGATCTTTCGTGCACTATGGTGACTACAATTAATAACAATATGTTGTATTCTTGAAAAATGCCAAAAGAGTAGATTTTAAGTGTTCTCACCACAAAAATGATAAAATGTGAAGTAATATATATGCTCATTAGCTAGATTTAACTACTCCACAATGTGTGTATGTATATTTCAAAACATCACATTGTATACAATAAATATGTACAATTTCACCTGTCAATTTAAAAAATAAAAATAATAAAAATAAAGCACTTTCTGCTTAGTTTCCACCCTAGTAGTCTAGCCAACTTTCATATTAGTTATAATAATCAGGATTCTTGGTTCAAATTATGAAAAAATTTACAGTCTTTTTAGTTGGCCAGTTTCATAATAAAGTTGATTATTTCTGTGTTTGACTGCTAAAATCATTTATTTGGGATGACACATACTTTTACCCATAAAGCATGTTAAACCTTAAAGAAAGAAAATGAGAAAGAGAGAAAAAATATTTATTTGTCTAGTTCTGATCAATTATAAAAATTATACTAAAAAAACAACCATGATTAGTTAATGTTCTAGGAGAAAAAAAACAAATTTGTTCAACCAACTTGCTTAACCAAGAGCTCAAGAAAAATTATTGGTCTTTATCTGCAGCCCAGCTCCAACCTTGAATTTCTGACCCCTAAAGGAGTCTAATTGACTGACCCTTTGTCTTGGAGCCTGTGAGCTGATTTGAGTATTTTGTATCCAGACTCTGGCAAAATCTTTCACCACAACATTCCTCTATTGTCCATCTCCGAAACTTCCCCTTAAATTTTCTGGATTTTACTGGAAATGCCTAAAAATCGTCATTTTAATAAAGTTACAATATATAGGTTATGAAAGAAACCAGTTTACTTCCACTATTGCCATTATTCCAAAGACAACTGATTAATTGTAAAATATTAGAAGTGGCTCCCATAATTACATGTCTACTCTGTACTAGGCACAGTACTAGGTATTTTCTACATGTTACTTAGTGATATAGAAAAATTGTTTCTTTCAAAATAAGTATGTACACATTACTTCTGCAATAGGTTATCTGGCAGAAGTTGTGAGAATCCTTAAGCACTTGAGATAAATGAGCACCAAACTCTGTAATTCATTTTGTTTGCTTCTCCAAACATGGACCAGACCACACATATTCCACAAGTACAAAAGGTAAAGAACGCTTCCCATTTGCTCTCATCAGTGGCTTTAAGCCTCAATTTTTCTCTTTACTCTAGCTCTGAGTTGGTACCCTGTGGAAGATTATACACTTAAATATTGTAAAATTAAAAATTGAGAAGGAATTACTGTTAGGTTAGCTCTCACCCCAGGGAAGAGGCAGACAGGGCCTCAGTGAATGTCTTTCTTCCTTACACAGTCCATGGAGTGACAGAGGGCATGCTCACACGCCACCTATATGCCTATATGCATCCCCAGGGGCATGTGACCTCCAGTGGCATTGCCTCCTGCCTGGGAGAAATGTTAGTGGTGTTGGGACAGCCTGTGACAGCACTTCAGCATGCAGAATACTGTCAAAAAATTACAGGTAACCTCAGAATGGTGCCCCCCTCTCTTGGGGCCAAGATTTCTTCATGTATAAAACAAAATGATTAGGTTAGGCTGCTCTTCAAGCTAAACCACAGGAACTCAGAGAAATTGTTTTACTAAATAAATCATCGCTACTATCACCATAACCTCTAAGCTGATCCCAATCAAAAATAGGTCTATCACACTCCGGAGTTATAATGCAGGCAGATTTAAGCAAGCAAAAGGTGGCCAGGCATTCTGCAACTATATCCTGTATCCAGGGAATGGACTCTATGATCTAAACCATAACCCTTCTCAAAAAGTTGGTCAGTGACTGCTCCTAGGCTCTAGAACTTGAAAAGTTTGAAAAGTGCTTTTATATGTTCACCACTAAAGACCAGCCATGCCCATCTTATAAAGGCACAACAACCTTTAGCCCTCAGCACCTCTTAAAAAGTCTCCTCTCTTCCTCAAAATAAAAAAAAATAATATTTGCAATTGTTTGTGGTCTAAGTGCTGATGAAATTTTATCATTCTTGTTATACTATTTTCCTCTCTTCTTTTAGTATGGGAATACTTTTGCCCAAATCCCATAGTCCTGCCTAGCAAAGGACATTGCATAGTTTTATATGTTTACTATCTCCCATTTATAAAACAAAATGTAATCACCAAGATGGTGTCCATTATTTAATCACTGTCTCCTCATCCCTGGAATAAGTTTCTTTTGTAAAGGATCAATGGAACCTGAACAGTAAATATAGTGAATGGAGCAATACTGGTCACTGACTGCAGGGATCTGTCCTTTTTTAACCTCTTGGACACACACACATTATATGATGTGCCTAAGTAAAATCTTTGGTTTAATGCCCAAATACCATGATTTATGAAATAGTCAGTGTTCAGACTGCTAGTAGATAAAAGTCACTGAACAATAATGTTTGATTTTTTTCTAATAATAAAATGATATATATGCATTATGGGAAACCTGGAAAAAAAAATACAAAGAATGCAAAGCTAGCTTATTATCCCATTAAGCAAAGAAAACCACTATTAACATTCCAGTGTGTCCCTTTCTTTGTTCTAAATTTCCTTTAGCATTTATTGATTCATTCACTCAACAATTCAACAACTATTTATCACAGGCCTCAACCTTAGCTACACATTAGAATCACCTGGGGAAATTTAAAAATACTGACACCTGAGCCTCCCCCCCCAGGGGTTCTGATTCAATTGCCTGGGGTAAGGCCTGGACATCTAGACTTTGTAAAGGTCCTCTCTAGGTGACTCTAATGTAAAGCCAGGAGTGAAAACCACTGATTGATCGGGCTTCTATGATGTGCCAGACACTGCTTGACATGGAAATGCAATGACAAAAAAAAAAAAAAACATGTAGAGTCCCTCGAAGACCTTACAGTTTTGTGGACAGACAGGTGAATGAATGAACAATTTCAACAACCTAAAATAAACACTGTAATGGAAGACTCTACAAAAAAACTGTGGGAGCATAGGAAAAGAAGACATTTAAATCTGTCTGGAGGATTCAGTGCACCCATCTCAGAGAGTTAGACAGCCAAACAAGTAAGGTAAGCATTCCAGGCACAGAGAAGTATCAAATGCTTAGAAAACTCCAAGTGGTTCCACTCAGTGTGACAAGGAAAGTGTCTGAAGATAATGCTGGACATGTAGGCAGCAGGCAGGTCCTGAAGAACCTAAGTATTCAGAATGATGGGCAGCCCCTGAAAGTTTTGAGCAGAGGAGGACCATAATTAAGTTCATCTCTAATTCATATCCCTCTGGCATCAGTTTGGATTAAAAGCCCAGTTGAGATTAGATGTAGTAAAACTAGAATGAAGTCTATAACAAAACTCCAAGAGAGCAAGTATGCCTGTTTCTGACTCCCACAGTCTCCAAGAAGTTCACTGTTAATCTTACTTATCATAATAACTTGTATTTGAATGCTAAGCAATCATGTCAAAGTTTTGATCTGCTCTGTAGAAAACAAGATTCTTATAAAAGTCTTTTAAGAGATTCTTTATGCCTAATTAAGACATTTTGTTATAGGGTTATAGGAGAAAATTAGGCACGATGAGACACCCAGAAACTAGCAACAGAGGAAAGCCATCATCTCTAGGGCTGAAGGAGCAAGAAGAAGAAATAGAGCCCAGTGAGAATTGGAATCAGGGAAAAGATACTGCCAACAGGTGTGGAGGAATGCAGCTGCTGCCACAGCTATAGCCTGAAGCAGGGATGAAGCAGAGAAGAAATATCCAGACCTTTCTCTTTCTTCTCCCAAATTCTGATTTCCTGCTAATGACCTCTATTGGCCAAATGCAATCTGAAGCCATCCAGTAAAGGAGCCCAGGAGATTCATTCATGGTGGTCAGAATCCCGGAGACACAGAATAGAACAGAGAAAGGCAGACAATGTATCTGAGAGACAACAGAAAATAACTACCCTACAGATGGTAGTTATCATAGCCAAAATGTCTTAGGCAAAAATATCCATCCCCATTTTCAATAGAGTCCTAAAGAAAATAGTAGACTTCATAACACATCTATTATTGGCAATAAAATAGGAACCTTCTTTCCATGAAGCAGAGTAACAGGAAATTCCTGACAGCCAATAAGAATTTTTGATGAGTAAAAAAAGTTAACAGTTGACAAATTGAAGACATTTACATTAAAAGCTCAAATTAGAAAATAGATATAGCTCAGGTGTCAAAATTTTCCATACCTACTCAAACCTTATATAAACTTTCAGTTATTCATCTAAGGTATATCAAAATTAAGAACTTATAGGAAACACAACTAAGTATATGATATGTCATATGCTAGGTATATATATGTCATATGCTAGGTATATAAAACGAACTAGGAGGTGTCTCTAGAGTGCTTATAGTAACATTCTAGAATGGGAGCACAAGTACTGTGCCAGTGAATGAAACATGGTCCTCTGGCCTCTTTTGTAAAGTTTACAGCTTTGGGAGAGTACAGTGGTTCACAGAGAAAGAGAATATCTATAAAGACAACTAATCAGGAAATCAGCTCTGGAAATAAATTGGATTCTATTGGCCACGGATATCCACTTGATAAAACATCTGGTTAACAATTATCAACTGGGCAGGTGTTAAATTCTCAATCAAAGGGTTTTATTAGCTTATAAGTCAGAGTAAAATTGAAGCACTGGAGTGGGTGAGACTGTGTTCTTCATATGAAGTATTGCAACCTCATCACTATTGTGTATATTCACCAGTGATATTTTAAAATGTTCTTGATAATTCATTTCTGATATCCTGCAGCATTGGTTTACACATATCTTAAAACATTTGTCTAAAAACATCTTTTATTGCAATTACCTATGTACATGTCTTTCTGTCCAACCAGATTGTAGAGGCCTGGAAGGTCTTGTCCTGTTCTTTTTTGTAGCTTTTAAATAACTGTACACACTTTCTTTATAGATACTAAGTAAATCTATATTAAATGCTGAGAGGAACTTCTACATAAAATCTGCATGTGATTTGAAAATTATATTTTTCATTAGTCAAGTAATCTGTTAGATTGAAGGTACTATTTTTTTGCTACACTTGGCTCCTCAATTTTCAAAGCATTTAAATATTATGGAATATGTTTAATATTCAAATGATAGTAAAATCATTCCATCTTTGATAATTTGGAAAAGCTTTCAGGATGTTTCAGAGCCTCAGTTACTAGTAAGAATATCAGTTTTCAATGATATATGTATGGAAGCACCCATTAATAGGAATTTCTAGTTGATAGAATCACAGGAAAACTAGACTGTGCTGTATTTTATTACAGCTACTTTTCATTGAAGTGACTGGAATTTGGCCTATTGACCTTTACATTTAAACAGCTCTAATCACATTACTTGAATTTAGTTTTTGGTAGTCAAAACTCCTTGCCTCATCCCACTCTTCATGGTCCATTCGGTAAAGAGGAAAAAAATCTTTAAATTCTCCCAAGATGAGTAAAGTTAACCCCCAGGTTTAAACAAAAGAGACATCTCTTAGGTCCATAGTGACAATTTCAATCCTTCTAAAGATCTCCTGTATCACTGCCAAGAGCTAAAAAAGAGCTTTGTAACATTTGGCTGTCTGGCAGGGTTTAATGCTTCCATGAAATAAAAGATTTTATTTTGGATTTAGGCTACATGTTCCCATCACTCATGAGTATGCTGCAAGACTGTAAAATTTCTCATATGGTTTCAGCAAAAACAAAGGTATGCTTGAATGAAAAAGAATGAGTTATACTTTTAATAATTAAAGACATTTCTTATAACCTTCATTCCCCCACACATCTAAGCTTGATAAAAAGTTCTACAAAATTCAATTTCATAAAAATAGTTTCAGCTGTACACACTTTTTACTTGTTTCCTTCAACACAAAGCATTTTTTTCTTTATACCGTTGCTAATGTTAATACAAATCAATTTTTAATATTTTATTTCCTATTTTTATATAACTAAAAACCATTTGGGTTATAGGTCTGGTTATAGATCTCTTTCAGATTCTTTTACTTCATGTTAAACCTGTACAAAAAAGATTTACACACACACACAAACTTACTTTATAGCTACTCATCTCATTAATTGGCTGAGAAAGCAAGAGAAGAAAAGACCCTGGCTCTAACATTGCCGCATCATCTTGCTAGCAGGGTTTAGTGCATGCAAAAGGAGGTGAATAAGTGCTCTATTCAGTACCTCAGTTCTCTATTGTCATGAGATAGAAATTTCATCAGTTGGCCTCCCCAAGTGTGGGAGTTTCTATGCGGCTGAAAAGAGATAATTTTAATGAAGCTAAGAATAAATATGGCTTTTATCAACTGTCACCAGATATGTTCAACTTGTCGACTTTCCACTCAGTCCCAAGCTTCAAGCCAGTATTTAAATTATCATCTAATTTAGTGAATGGTCTGGTAATCACCTAAAGGGAGTTTCATTATAAGAGTCATGTTAATGGCCATGGAAAAAATCCAAGACTAGAGAGAAGTTCTAATGATTTTCTCTAGTTAAACATGCCATTTATTGAAAGAGGCAAATTTAGATGGAAGAATTTGGAAACTACATCTACTTATACCTTGCTGGTAATGTTTTGATATTTACAAGTCTATTCTATAAATTACTGGGAAAAATTTAGATGGCTTAAAATGCCAGTCAACTTCAAAAATATTAAGACTGAGAGAAGAAGATATGAACTAATCTTTAAAAGAACTATGAGGTTGAATTTGTTCACCCAATTCTAATATAGTAGAGTCTACTTAAAAGTTGAAAGATATAGTTCAATAATATTATAATAAAAGCAATACTCCTACCTAGCATATAACAATTTTAAAGAAGAAGTACAGGCTGAAAATCTGAAGATTGGCTTCCTGAGATTTCTGATGTCATAGAGGACAGGCATGATCTCATTGGTCCCTTCAAGACTGAAAACCAGACTGGACACTCATGGCTCTCATCCAGTTAGCAGAATCTCACTCTTAAATAGTTTTGCTCCAGTCAAGAGAACAAGCTCTGCCTTGGTAAACCATTCCTGATGTCTTATATATCTTCTTGTAGACTTCCTCTCTAATTGCTAGAAAAACCAGAGAGTAAGACACCATTCTTGAAGTCAAGAAAAGGATAAACACTAAAAAATTTGAGGAGAACCACCCCCAAGATGAGTTGAGTGTGGAGTTAAAAGAATTTTCTTTAGGAGCAGCCATACCTAAGTAAAATCTTGATGTATATGACTAGGGATGAACCAAGTAGAGAAACTGTGGAAGGTGTTCTATATATACAGAGGAAACAACAAAAAAGAAAGAGGCTTGACCAACATGGCATATACAGAGAATTATAGAAAGTCTAATATGAATTCAGAGGGCATTAAATATAAAATGAGAAGTGGTGAAAAATAGGTCAACAGAGAAATTTCTGGCAAGGAACAGATGATGCAGATGCATATCGTGCTGAGATGTGTTTTGATAAGTTACTTGCCACGGAAAATAAGTTTGAAGAATTTAGGATAAAAATTAGGTCTGCTTCTTAGGACTCTATTGCTCTAGTTGAGCCAGGAGCATTACCTCAAAACTGTCAGCATGAACCTGTCTCAGAATACTTCAGTGACACTTGTAATGAGCTAATGAAGATAAATATGTTGTGTTGGAACTTAATCTTTTACTTTATTAATCTGAGGTAAAATTTTGCACCAAAAAATCCTATAAATAGATAGATAAATTCCATTATGCTTTGGAAAAGTTGATGGAATAAAATAAGAACTTAAGGCTGATTCTCAAACTCACCAGTTGCATAACCAGACTCTTTGGTTTTAGAATGTGTCCCAGAGAGGAGACTACCTTTGGACAACAGGCTGTCTCTTCCTTGTTAGATATTTGAATAAAGATAGATGAAATTCTGTATTCCTGCTTATACTCTGGGAAAAAAAAGTAATAAAAAAATTAAAAAAATAAAGATAGATGAAAGTAGCATAGGTTTAAACAAAGGCTTACCTTTCTAGTTTATAAATGGACACATCATATAATCTCGTGAAGGCCTTTAAGTATTTGCTATGATCATAGCACATTTCCCACATCCAGCACCTCCATGGCACATAGTATTTTTGTAAATAGATTCTTCCTTACCAAAAGCTGTTTAGCTTGATAAACAACTTATAAAGTTCATCTTAACAACAGCCTGATATCTATGTGAGGAACTGTATCCTAGGATCCTAGACTGTAGGACAAAATAGGGAATAATGTGAGAACATCTGGATTAACACATGGGCATTTGAAATTTGCCTAACTTGGCTTGTCAACATCTACTCTAGCAAATGTTATTTCATAATATTAATTTAATTAAAATTCATCCTATACAAATTGACTAATAAAAATGCTCATCATTTCTTACTTCT
Source organism: Microcebus murinus (assembly GCF_040939455.1). NCBI lineage: Eukaryota > Metazoa > Chordata > Mammalia > Primates > Cheirogaleidae > Microcebus > Microcebus murinus. Next base: position 104,967,413 of record NC_134136.1, read on the forward strand.
GTGGATATCATGTGTGGTAGGCAGAATACTGCCCCCCAAAGATGTCTACATTCTAATCCCCAGAACCTATGACTATATTATGCTAAATGTCAAGAGATAATTAAGGTTGCAGGTAGAATTTAGGTTTCCAATCTAAGATAAAGAGATTATCCTGTATAATCTGGGTGGACACTGAGTTTGTGGTCATTTGTTGCAGCAATGAGAGTAAACTAATACATTATGCACATGATATATGTCTTTTAGCCAAGATGATACATCAGTGCATAAAGAGGTATCTAAAACTCTTAGCTCTTACTCAGCCATGCAATGACTACATTTTTGACAAAAGCAATCGGGATACAATAGGATACTGAGGAACTTTGGGGAGATATGAAAAAATATGCTTTTTATTTTTCATTAGCTGATTTTGTAGGGTTTCATACGATGTTTTAGTTAAACCCCTTCGCTAAATACAATCACTTTCATCCCTTGGATGATTTATCTGGAGCAATTTAGTGAGTAATAATGTGAATTGAGAATTAATAAAAAATAGGTCTGTGCTGAATTAAGGCCCGAGCTCCTTTCACCTTGACCAGATTCGATGTTTCTCCCACCATTTCCTCTTCATCCTCTTTTATTCTATTTCTTCTACTGGCTGCTTTCTGCATTCACTTTAAAAGAACAAAACATACAGACTTTCAGTCCCCATTTCTGGGCCACTGAAGGAGACCTGGCCCTAAGGTCAGCACATTGAGGCACTGATTAGAATTGACCGTAGGTAGCAGTTGCTACAGCTCCACCACTGAGAAGGCCTTGACAGTTCTGTGACCCTGTCCGTCTCCAGGGACCCGCCTCCTCCTGCTCCCTCTTGTGCTGTGCCTGAACAAAACATCACATCAGCACTGTTTACTGCAGGAACCCAGCCAAAGAAGTCATAACAGGACAATAGACATACAACGTGATAACCTTGTGAGCTCAAATCAAAGCTCCTACCAAGTAAAAGAGGTTAGTGAAGTGGAATAAAACTATTTCAGTATTTGGGTCTGTTGAAGTGGCTTTTAGATTGTCCCCCATTGAAAAAAAAGTAGCATTTCTTGTCCCTTTATTTAAGATTAAAACCAGGCACAAGGACACTAAACAAAACAACGTGTAAAAGGATAAGGTTACCTTTTAAAAGAATACAAATGAAGAGGGATGTATAAAGTTCACAATTACCGTCTAATGGAAAATAGCACAAAACTACTTGCTTTATGTTGCTAGATCTCTGGAAAAGTGTGGTAAGTGTGGAATAACCTTCATTTTCCAGCAAAAGTTAGGGATGTGAATTAATTTGTGTAAATGATAATGAGTAATGAACTCATTTCAGATAACAGGCCAAGGATGACCAAGGTCTTTCTATTTTCTGTTTTATTTACTTCACATTACAGGATACTGTTTCAACACATAGAGATTTTGCCAAGTTTTATTTTGGCCTCTTACTGCATCCTTCATACCCACTTCATGCTTCGGGCACCATTTCAACCTTTAAAAATATAATTGTTATTTCACCATTATCTCCCTTTTTTTGCAAAACACATTAACACATACTCCAGAACTGTCTAAAATGCAGTGTCTTGCACAGAATTTTATTCAGCCTCCTCCTACCTTCAGTTCCTGAGTTCCTGTCATCTCCATGATCCTGGAGGAAATAGCACTGACCTTGAAGTCAGGACTTGGCACTGTTCAGGCCCTGGTCCTGGCTAATGGCTCTGTGCCTCAGTTTCTTCATCTGCAGCAAATGACAAAATAATAAGCCGATTCAGCAAGTGTGTATCTGAATGCGTTTGAAATGCCATTTTTATATTTTGTGTCATTTTAAAGTTAGAAACACATAAAACTTTATGGTTTGGCATGGCTCCTGATTTATCTTTTGCTCTTGTGTTTTCCTGAAAGATTAATGAACCATAGCTAAATCCATACCTGCTTAGTGCTTTGAATCTGGTTAGGGGATTTTACTGTGAACATTTTGTTCAGCCATATTTTTCTGTTGTGCTGAATGGAAGTCAAAGTAACAATTCAATTTCTGTGTATGTGTGTGTTTATGCACTCTTTATCTGGAAAAAATGTTTATTTTATAACAGCTGGAAAACTGCAGTGATAAACATAAACCATTTTCCTTTTCTTATTGCCCTTCATTTATGAGGGATGATAAAGCCGCATTTCTCTAATTAATTATGACTTGGAAAATGTGAAAATAATAAAAGGTTCTGCATTTCTTTTTCTCCATCCTGTGTATGACTTGAAACTGAACAAGAATCTTAGGAATGAAATTTGGAGAAGAGAAAAATTATTACTTTTACATATAAAATGCATTCGTAGTTCCCATTCACCAAGATGACATGAGAAAAAAGAAAGAAAAAGCAGCATAAAAAGAAATGTATTTTCAATGTATTTAGCAATCATCTATATATTGATACATATTAACATATTGCAGAGGTTATCTAACAATTATGAAGAATGATTAGATCTTGACAGTGAGATGTTTAATATCGGTTTTCTGTTTCCCAGTATTGAATGTTCTCAATTTAAAAAATATTCTTTTACATATAGTCTCAGGCAATCTCTTGCCTAAAAATCTATAAACATATTATTTGAATGGATTCACTGCCCCAAATGTCTCCACCAATGATCTCTTTCATTACCTGAAGTTTCTAGCACTTTTTTACTTTTGTACTAAGTCATTAAAAGATTTGTTATACTGTAAATAGTATTTGAGATGGATAGGTCATTATTATTATATTTTTTAGATTACTGATCTTCATGGAATCTTAAACTTTAGATGTGGTAATTGAGACCTAGTTGATTCTAACCTTATTTTTGTATAGCCAACTCAAATGAAAGCTTGGTTTCATTGATAAGCATGCTTCTCGAGATTAGGCCTAGTCCACCTGCAATCACCAAACTATCCTTGGTCATATGTTGATGGAAGACACATTTTTAGTGATAAATATCTAAATTTATTCAGTGCCTCCATATTTTTAGAATCCAAATAACAAATGGAATTCAAGAAATCACATCTTCCAAAGGTAAATGCCACAACTATGAAATGAGTACATATACTACATCCAAAAACTAGCCATTGCCTGAAGTAGGGTAGGCAGTTGAGATATTCATGAAGTATCTTTCCATCCAAAGGCCAACTCTAAATAGTTCTAATGTGTTATATGTTGAAATGAGACAGTGTGTTATCTAGTGTTTCAATATGAAAATATTGATTCAGTTTAACTCATTGATATGAAGTGTGAAACTTATAAAATTTAAGCATACTTATTAAAGTTCCCTTTTTTTTTTCTAACAATGGTTCTTATTGACCTGTAATCAAGGCACAGCCTGGCATGTAAACAATTATCTTGAGTGTTAAGAATAGAAGACAGATATTAGTGTGTTAATTGTTAGTCCCTTAAAACATGGTCTGTAATTTGATGTCTAACCATATTAGGGATATGCTAAATAGTAATGTAATTGAGAGTAAGAATAGAAGCTCAGAATCCACCAATAAGCAAATGCAAATTTATTCAATTTAACTGAATATGTATCCATTTGACCTTCAATCTCTGAAATTCTAGCAATTCGGTAAAGCCAGCCAAAAGAAATTTCAAGACAGGTCTCAGTTCTTGCTTCTCCTATATTTCCTAACATACTTAGCCTATTGTTGAGTATGTGCTTAGTAGGTGAAGATAAGTACATAGCTGAAAGATTGAGAAGGAATCAAGAGAAGTTAGTTTCTGACTTTCACTCAGATGATATCAAGGGTATTCAATTATTTGTATTTCTTCCCAAAGTCGATTCATTTTGAGCTTCACTGGCTACCATTCCCACCTTCCATTTTCTGCATCAAAACATTCAAGTTTTGTTGAAATGCCTTAAGATCAAATTAGATGTTTCTAGCATTGGTAGTCATTATCTTGGATTGCATTTGGAGTAAATTATTTTTTCACCATAGAAGAAAATAGCCTGTTGATTTTACCCCATGGGTTATTCGAAACAGCAGCTTGTGCTTTTAAATGAAAACTTATCTGGTAATGCAAGAAAACAATGATAAAATACAGAAATGGTCAGCATTTTATATGGTTTTTAAACATAGTATCCACTACTTCTGTAATTAATGTGATTCAAATGGGACCAGGTGTTTATCAGAGAAGTTCCCATGAATTGGAATGGTAGGATCTCACTCTTTCAATTCAGAGGCTAGCAAGATAAGTCATATGTTAGTGATTTCTCAGACAGCAAACTTACCCTTCCAACTATTGGCATAGTAAACTCCAAACTGAAATACCTCATTAAAATATTCCTTACACTTGCAGCTGTTTTTCTTGGCCCTTGGTTGCTCTGCTACAGCACTAAATTTATGTGTGTGCGTGTGTGTTCCTAGACACACTGGTACCCTTGGAAAGCCTATATCTTTCAAATTAATATATTTTGGTACAAATTATGAATTAGACCGATAATAAAAGGAAGACTCTATCTTGATTGAATTCAAATGCAATCTTAGTTCAGTTAAAAACTAATGAGCCAGATTTATTTATAATCTGACTTATGACCTTGTAAATAAGGTAGTTTTGGAAATGGCATTAACTCTTTTAGGTTCTTATTTTACTTTCAAATAACTTTACCTATAATTAACAAATTGATGTTAACAGCCTCTTGTCATTAAACTAATGATCCTGGCATCAAAAATGACAACAAAAATAAGAACCAAATGTCCCTTCTGGAAGCAGAGACTATCTCAAGTTTTTTTCTATCATAACATTAATTATGTTACGTCATATATTAACATAATTATGTTATGACATATATTAACATGTCATTAAGGAAAATGACACACCTTTGCTTGATGTCTAGACACATCATGAGGATTCCCAACATGAGGATGAAGTTAATGGACTTAATGATGTACACTCCTCTTTGAATATGCTGTGAGAGCTGGAATGAAAGATTTGAATAAGAGACATAAGATCGCACAGAATCATAGAATTTCAAAGTAGGAAGGAATCCGAGCAGTTATCAGATTCAATCTGTTACTACCAGTTTCCTCCACAATTATAGCTTTTCAACTTGTTTACTTGTGACCCAAGATAAAAAACATATGTAAAATACATTATGATCCACTACTATACAAACTGATCATAACAGAAACAAAATTTCCATAAAAGAGTACTTACTCAGTATGTGTAATGAATTCAGATTTTTCCCCTTACATTCTATTTTATTTGTGTTTTTGATCATTATAACAACCCATTAAATTGATTTCAGGACCACTAATGAATTGAGACTTGCTCTATCTCCTTGCTACTCAAAGTGTAGTCCCCTGGACCAGCAGCAGCAGCTTCTGGGACTTTCTTAAAAGTCCTGACTCACAGCCTTTGCCCCCGACCTGATGCATCAACATGCACATTTTAACAAGATTCCCAGGAGTGCTTCAAAATTGGAGAAGCATTGCTCTCCATTATCCCTAAGGGTCATCAAATAGCCTTTCCTTGAACGCTTTCACTAGTGAGATGTTTGTTCCCTTCCAGGGTGACACATTTTATTTTCAAACACTTGTGCTTTAAAGAAGCATCTTTGTTGTAGTAAGTGGAAATTGGTATGCAAAGCATCTACTTGGAGACCAACACAGAAACAGCATTCCACAAATGGTAAATTCCTTCCCTTTCCCACATAAACTCTACCCACTGGCATTAGTATATCTTCTGGTGAACTAATATTCTTGAAAATTAATTTCAGCTTCTTTGCATATGGCAGTCTCTTGGCTAAAAATTGAGGAATCTTTGGGACTCTTTACCTTCTCTCTCAACCTATACCTAATCAAGCAACAATCCTGATGAATTTTACCTTCCAAATATTTCTCCAATTGAGCATTTCTCAAATTAGCATCCAAGGATCCCAGGACAGTGGAGGAATGGTCAGTAAACACAGAAAATTATGACAAAAAATATTTGATATTCACTATGGTCATTTAGGAAGACACTTAATCCACATTCTGAGAAAAAAATCACAGTTCTGTGTACATCTTGTTAATACAGAGGTATTGTTTTGGTCTAATGCTCAGTGGCATGCCACCACCTAGGGTACCCTGATATCACCCATTTCTTGCCAGATTATTGCTCACCTTCCTGGCTTCTGACTCATCCCTCTGGAAAATCTGGAATATTCTGCACATATTCAAAATGCAATGAATAGGTCTATTTTTATTTATTTGAGAAACCTCCATACTGTTCTCCACAGTGGTTGCAATAATTTACATTCCCACTGACGGTGTACAAGGGTTCCCATTTCTCCACATTCTCAGCAGCATTTGTTATTGCCTGTCTTCTTGATAAAAGCTATTTTAACTGCAGTGAGATGATATCTCACTGTAGTTTTGATTTGCATTTCTCAGATGACTAGTGATGTTGAGCATTTTTTCATATACCTGTTGGCTGACAATAAGTTATGGCATACTTTAAAATGACTAAAAGGGTCAAATTGGAATGCTCCTAAGACAAAGAAATGATAAATCCTTGAGGTGATGGATACCCCAATCATCCTGGTTTGATTAATGCACACTGTATGCCTGTATCAAAACATCACATGTACCCTATAAATATGTACAACTATTACATACCCATAAGAATTAAAATTTAATTTTTACAAAAATGCAATGAATATTTCCTTCCTTCTCATATTTTCCATTCTGGCCACCTGGAGCTGGATAATTGTTCCCACCGTTCATTTCAAATTGTGCTTGCCATTGTGGCAGCTGTTGAGCTGGTGATAGGCCACACAGTTATCCAGCTGTGATGTAAAATGTAATTAAGACTTGTCCCTAGGATGATGAATTTCTCCTTTGAGACTTCATGGAAGTTGGGTTACATACAAATGTGAATATAAACATATTAATATTTCCCATATCTTTTTGACATTCAGAATGGCTTGTATTCTTAAGAAGATTAGGACTTGGTATTCAAGGAGATGTCACTAGACTGATAAGATAAAGTCGTGAGAATAATTTCCCATTCTTGGGAAATGTCTGGGATGCATATTGAGGCATGAGGGAGTTGTTAGGCCAGTTATGTGATCTAATTCCCTAGAGATGATGTTTCCTTTTCAAAATCACTTCTTGGCATTACTTATTACTTTGCTGCCATGGGGTCAAGGAAAAAGCCTGTAAGTTTCTAGACTTAAAAATCTAAGGCATTAGGCTTTCTGATGAGCTAGAATATGGAAGAGAGAAAATTTCCCAACATCTTCTTTCTATGAATTCCTAATGGCAATGCAGTGGGTTGGCCAGAGCAGCCCTCTGCATTACTTGGGAAAAGGGTGATGCTTCTACAATATAAAAAGAATAAGAAGCCTTCCATTCCCCAGTGAGAATTGTTTTTATTATTTTGCCTCAGTCCCAATAACTAACTCAAGTGAGGTGTGCTGAGGAAAAGAAGACACAACTAAACTCTTGTATTGCTGCCATGATAACCTACCAGGTTACCTAATGTTAATCATGTTTATTGAGAGTAAAAGTGGATAAACACTTTTTTAAAACAGTTATTTTTATGTTATTATTGAGATATAATTCACATACCATAAATTCAGCCATTTAAAGTATACCATTTTCAGCATATTCTCAGAGCTTTCAGCATATATTCTCCATCACATTACATAATAAATTTTTGAAAATTTTCATCATTCCAAAAAGAAATCTCATACCCTTTGGCAGTCACCTCATTCCCCTCATCACCCCAACCCTAGGTAAGCACTAATGTACTTTCCATCTATATAGATTTCCATATTCTGGATATTTCATATAAATGGAATCATATAACATTCAGTCTTTTGTGACAAGCATCTTCCATTTAGCATAATGTTTTCAAAGTTCGTTCATGTATTATAGCAATATCACTATTTCATTACTTTTTATATCTATTAGTAAATTATATTCCATTGTAGGAATATGACACATTTCATTCCTCCATTCATCAGCTGATGAACATTTCAATTGTTGCTATCTTTTGGCTATTATGAATAATACTGTGATGAACTTTTCATGTACAATTTTTTTGTGTAGACACGTTTTCAATTCTCTTCGGTATATAACTAGGAGTGAAATTACTGGGTCATGTAGTAACTCTATGTTTAACTGAGGAACTACAAAACTGCTTTCCAAAGCATCTACAATATTTTACGTCCCCACCAGCAATGTATTGAGGGTTCTCATTTTTCCACATCCTTACCAAAACTTGTTATTATCTATCTTTTTTTCATTATAGCCATCCTAATGGGCACAAAGTGGTATTTCAAAGTTTGTATTTGCATTTCCAAAGATAAGCACTCTTGATGTATGCCTAAATCACTCCCATGTAAAAAGTAAATATTTAAGTTAATTATTTCCTGGATAGATCATGTCTAAAGAAGCTGCTAAAATTCAAAAGAACAGACTAATTCACCCATGGTCTTTATGGGAAGAAATTTTATTATGCAAGAGAATCTTCTGGTTTGGGACTCAGAAATCATCATTTTAAATAATGAAAAACTCAGAAAAGAGTCCCAGTTTTAGCCCTCATCAATGATTCAGTTTTTATCAAGGGTGGAGGTGGTAAGAATTAGGGAGAAAAGTATTCGTGTATTCATTTGACAAACTGTTTATCTTCTCTAAGAATCAGTTTTCTTATCTACAAAATGAAGTTACTAATAGTACATAATTCATACCACCATGTGAGGATTAAATGAGATCTTTTTCCATGTAAATGCAGTGCCTAACTAAAAATAAACGTCTTCCCTATTGTAACAGTTTAAGAAAACATCTTCTGTGAATATGGTGAATTTATTAAACATTTGGATCAGTTGTTTTTCTTCTTTACCAAAGACGTTTAAAGAAAATAGCTCAAAAATTTATCTGGAATGTAAGTTAGTTATTAGTAAGAACATACTCTGAAACAGTTTCTTAGTCTGTTAAGGGAGCTGGTACACTGTCCTTGCCATAAGTGTTTAATGGCAGGAAAGATATGCAGCTTTTTGGCTAGTTGACTGCTATTCTACCAAAGGGTGGACATGGTGTATAGTTCCCTTAACCTAATAATGCTTTGTGTTTTTTTTTCACAAGTTTAGGGAATCTTTATTTCCAGTGTTTACATGTTCTTCTCATTACATAGGCTTCTAAAGTCTAATCTCACTTTATTTATCTTTCTACTATGAGCATCCGTTGTTTTTATGTTTTTTTAATTTTTTAAATTTCAGAATATTACAGGAATACAAACACTTGGTTACATATATTGCCTTTGCACAACCCAAGTCAGAGCTACACGTGTGCCCAACCCCCAGACATTGTGCAATATACCCAACCTGATGAATAAGTGTTGATCAATTAGCACCAATTTAATGGTGAGTACATGTGGTGCTTGTTTTTCCATTCTTATGATGCTTCACTTAGAAGAATGGGCTCCAGTTCCATCCAGGATAGTACAAGGGGTATTAGTTCATCCTTTTTATGGCCGAGTAGTACTCCATGGTATACATATACCACATTTTATTAATCCACTCATGTATTGATGGACACTTGGGTTGTTTCCACATCTTTGCAATTGTGAATTGTGCTGCTATGAACATTCAAATGCAGGTGTCTTTTTTATAGAATGTCTTTTTTTCCTTTGGATAAATATCCAGTAGTGGAATTGCTGGATCAAATGGTAGTTCTCCTTTTAGTTCTTTGAGGTATCTCTATATTAATTTTCTTTGGATTCCCTGGCAACCTAGGAAATATAACTCCCTAACCTTGGATTCCTCAGCCTTGACCCAGAGATGCTGGAAAAAACTGTGAATTAGGCAAACAAAACTTGTGTTTCTTCTGTTGTTTTTGTTTGCTGTCCTTTCATCCTTTTTGTTGCCTTTTTATTCAGCCAGTGCCCTTGTGATGACTTTTGTTTACAAAAGATCTCCTCGTATTGATCCGACTCTATCCTCCTTTTCCCCTAAGAACTCCATACGTTAATGCTCTCTCAATCCTCTACCACAATCCCATCTAAACCTACCTTAACTCTGGATGTCATTTTACGTAGCTGATATACAAATGTAGTGATTCAGCAAGGCTTCATTAAATAGGTACATGTGTCTTGCACTGTGCTATGCACAGAGCTGACGATAACACAATCCATGCTCCCCAGTTGAATAGAGGTCAATAAAAATGCCAGTGGTTATAAAGCGGTATAATAATAATGAGAGAGAATTTTTTCACAGGGTTGCTAGGAGAATTAAGATAATTAATAATTATGAAGCACTTACAACAATGCCTGGCACTTAATATGTTACACACATATTTATTAATAAATTGCATGCCAGAAAAGGGTTATGCCTTGGGGAGTTAGGAACACAGACTAGGATCACTGATCCCAACCTGAGGTACTGAAAGCCTGAGGTATGTCATGAAAATGGTTAGGGTTTGTCCAAGTTAAGATGTGGAAAAAACATCCCCCATGTAGAGAAAGTGGCATCTGGAAGCACAAAAGGACATCAAAGAATGTGACAGATCTGAAAAAATTCAAGAGGTTCATTATGACTAGAATATAGACAAAATGAGAAGGAATAGAGGATGAGACTCAGATTGTACAGAGCACATGGCCAACCAATAAATTGCATTAATGGCCTTAATTTTTTGCTCTCCTTGCATCCATGACCTTCACATGAGGTTGCCAGATATACTTATGCTAAAATAATTACTAGTTGTTTATCTGAAATTTAACTGGGTGTTCTGTGTTTTTATCTGGCGACCCTATTCCACAATTACTATGGGTTTGGCCATGTGACTTGCTTTGGCCAATGGGTCATTAGGAAAGCAAAACGCATCAACACAACATGGTTTTGGAAAAGTATTTGTGTCTTTTGATTTTTCTTATTCTTAGACCCTACCACTACCATGAGAACATACCTGGGCTAGCCTAATGGAGGGATATAAGAAGCAGGTGGAGGAGAGTCTAGTCATCCCAGATGGGTCATTTTGCACCAGCCAAGAGCCAGATGATCCCCAAACATGTGTGAGGTCCCATCTAAGATCATCAGAGCCACCTACCCAATCTGCGGCTGACCATAAATGCATGAATGAGCCCAGTAGAGACCAGAAGAAACCCTCAGCCCACCTACAGACTTGTAAGCAATAAGTGATTATTGTTTTAGAGTAGTGTTTTATGCAGAATTATTAGAGTAATAGGTAAATGATACAAAGCTGCATCTGCTAAGCAAAGGAGTTCACTAGTTCATCAAACATTTAGTGAGCACCTACTACATACAAAGTACTGGGAAAAATGGGATTTAAAAATGCTCGAGGTGACTCTCAGAGGTAATAAGAAGACAAAGACCAAGTTGCTAAAGTATAAATGTGGCTTGTTAGTATTATCAAATAATTTATTTTATCAAATAATTTGGTGATACTGTAAAAAAATGCCTATCTTGCTCACTGAAATAGTGCCTGGCACATAATAGATCATTAATAAATATTTGCTGAATTAGTAAATGATGAATGGCTAGAAAGTGACCAATGTAGGTAGACCAGTTAATTTGCTTTCAAATTCAAGTAACAAAATATGCAAATAACAGTACTTTAAGCTGAAAATATATTTAATCATCTCACATAACTAATAGTCTGGAGGTAGGTAGTTTCAGGGTTGAGATTCAGCTTAGCAATATTACCAAAACCTCTGGATATTTCCATCCTTCTGATGTACAATATTCAATATGATGGCTCTTCACATGCAGATTTGTGCCTTATGGTCAAAAGATGGCTGCTGCAGCTCCAAGCATCACATCCACACATAATTATAAACACAGAAAGAAGGAGATGACCACAGTAGCCAAAGAGAATGCTTACTGTGTCTCATGTCTCTCTATTTTCATTGAGGAGGTGGGTGACCATCCCCAAAAGACGTCTTTTTATTCTTTATTGGTTAACATTGAGTCACATGGTCACTCCTTGCTGCAAGAGAAAATAAGAAAGTGAGTATCTGACACTATCAGCCTCTGTATATAATTTGTGCTTTGTCATCATGGAAGATTGGGGAGTGGACTGGGTGTTGGGTAGGCAAACAGTAGTATTTGCCATAGTAGAGACGTCAAGCAAATTGTTTGGAAATATTTTGAGGCTTAAAGTTAACCTGATTACCTATGTTTACAGTGATCTTTTTCCCAAATATAATTAAAATTGGGTAAAGCCACAGCATGTTTGAAAGAATATAATTAAATTATATTAACCTTCTAGAATTTACAAGAAGTCTAACAGTTATCCCAATGGAGTGCCATACTATCCAGGTATTGAGGAGCAATACTGTTCTTAGATCAAGGCGAAATACTAAATAAGGTAAGATATACTGTATAACTATTTAATGAACTATGCTCGATTAGTTAATTAGCTCTCAGTGACCTTTTGGAAAAAATTCCAAATGAACTCTATGTAAGTGACATTTCCAATATAAGTAAGACCACTTTTCATTTCAGTTCCTGGGAAATGTTTAAGGAATACCATGTATGTGTTAGAATACTCTAGATTTAAAACTAAATTGGCAGCAAGATAATCAGTTCTTATAACCTCACCAGATATTTCCTGCACTCTGTATAAATGCATTAAAATCCATCAACTTTTCATTTCAATGTGATTGTTATTTGGGAATGGTTAACCAGAATACTTCTTGCCATAACCCTGATATGTTTTGTTTACATTTTAATGATAATATTCTCAAAACAAAACTTGCCAGAATGTCTAATTCTTTAGGACTAAATTTACTGATTTTTGTGGTATTCTAGGAACTTCATAATCTATCCTTTGCCTACTTTTCCAACCTTATTGGCCTCTAATCCAAAATGTACTCTCTAACCTACAGTCATACTGAAGTATTGACACTTTCTTTTCACTTACCTACTTCTGTGTCTTTGCATACTTTGTTTCCTTCATCACAGTTTTTTTCTCTTCCATCTATAGTCATTTAAATACTCACCACTTTTTCCCCCTTTTTTAATTTCAGCATATTATGGGGGTACAAATGTTAAGGGTATATTGCCCATGCCCCCCCTCCTCCCCGGAGTCAGAACTTCAAGCGTGACCATCCCCCAAACATTGTACATCTCACTCATTGTGGTTGTATATACCCATCCCCTCCCACCCGCCCGACACCCAATAAATGTTACTCCTATATGTCCACTTAGGTGTTGATCCATTAATACCAATTTGCTGGTGAGTACGTGTGGTGCTTGTTTTCCCATTCTCGAGATACTTCACTTAGTAGAATGGGTTCCAGCTCTATCCAGGAAAATACAAGAGGTGCTATATCACCATTGTTTCTTAGAGCTGAATAGTACTCCATGGTATACATATACCACATTTTATTAATCCACTCATGTATTGATGGGCAAATGGGTTGTTTCCACAGCTTTGCAATTGTAAACCGTGCTGCTATAAACATTCGAGTGCAGGTGTCCCTTTTGTAGAGTGTCATTTGATCTTTTGGGTAGATGCCAGTAATGGGATTGTTGGATCAAATGGTAGATCTACTTGTATTGCTTTAAGATATCTCCATATTGCTTTCCATAGAGGTTGGACTAGTTTGCAGTCCCACCAGCAGTGTAGGAGTGATGCACTCTCTCCGCATCCACGCCAACATTTGTTGTTTGGGGACTTTTTGATAAAGGCCATTCTTACTGGAGATAAGTGATATCTCATTGCAGTTTTGATTTGCATTTCCCTGATGATTAGAGAAGTTGAGCATTTTTTTCATATGTTTCTTAGCCATTTTTCTGTCATCTTTTGAAAAATTTCTGTTCATGTCCTTTGCCCACTTTTTTTTAGATAGGGTTGTTTGATTTTTCCTTGCTGATTTTCCTGAGTTCTAAATAGATTCTAGTTATCAGCCCTTTATCAGATGTGTAGCTTGTGAAAGTTTTCTCCCATTCTGTGGGTTGTCTATTTGCTCTCTTGACAGTTTCTTTGGCTGTGCAGAAGCTTTTTAATTTGATCAGGTCCCATTTATTTATTTTTGTTGCTGCTGTGATTGCCTTTGGGGTCTTCTTCATAAATTCTTTGCCTAGGCGAACGTCTAGAAGAGTATTTCCAACGTTTTCCTCTAGAATTCTAATAGTTTCACACCTTAGCTTCAAGTCTGTTACCCAGTGCCTCACCACTTTTCAATGTCTACTCTTTCATAGAGGGTTCCTTCAGTCATAATTAAATTTACTCTTTCTTTTAACTTCATAGCTCTATTTATTTGGTGCTCTATTATATGTTACCTAGCTTTACACACTTCTATACACAGCCCAAGGTATTACATTCTGGTTTCTGCCTTTTCCATACTATTGATTCTGGTCTTCAAAAGATAGTCACATTCTCCTACTTGCCAAGGCCAGCAGAAATTTTTCAATCCCTAGGATACTTTACCCTCATTTAAAGATTATTTTACCATCCCTCTGCCCAACCCTCTAAATGAGGACTCAGTTTCCGACTTGCTATTCTGGTTTTGACTTTATTCAACATTTGGGCATTAGCTCTACTCTCTGGGCCATAGGTTATTCTACTCATGGGTAGGTAAGAGGTACCACAACACCATGGCCTACCACATCCCATTATATCTCTGTAGCAGCCCTACCCTCACCTGGTGGAGTGTATTGTTTATTTTTATTTTTTTTTTAACAGACCATCTGCAGTGCTAAGGTGGAGTGTATTGTATGCTCATCTTGGTGGCAAAGGGGTGAGCAGTCCCTTTGAGGAAGGGAGGAGATGACAGAGTTGTAGCTATTCTAGTTCATATGTTCCTATTTTTATTGTTTTCTCTTTCACAATTTTAGCACATGCATTTTTTAGCTTGGCTTTATGGTAATTTTCTGTTACCTTGTATTCTAAATGCAGCAGCTATAAAGTGACCTTCTTAGAGAAGACTTACAACCTTAAATAGGTATCATGATCACCTCAAATTTCTTTTGAAAGAAGGCAAAATATAAATAGGGAAAAATGCATTGCATGAAATACAGAGACCTCTTTAAAAGTGAAGAAATCCTTTTGGCTATTTTTAACTCAGCACACATTTTTGTCTTTACTGGGGCTTTGAAATCTGAATACATTATGAAAGGCAATTACATAGTAATGGAATAATTCCTGTGCTTGCCATCTCATATGTGAGATTAGGCTCTTGATCTCCCATCTGTAGAGCCTGCTTAAGGTGTTAATCCCAGGAATGACACAGCCTCTTCATGTATTGGCTCATCAGGTGACCAAAAGCCAGAGATAGGTAAGGATAAGGATGCCACTGTTACCATAAAACAGAAATAAACTGAGTCAATCATATGGCAAGAAAATCATGCTTTGGGCTTCAGAAATCACTTTCTGGCCAGTTCGTGTTCATGTAATTATTCAACAGCTATTTACTGAGTATCTGCTATGGATTTGAATCCCAGTGTCCCAGCTTTATACTTATTAACTGCATATCCTTGGGCACCAGTCTATGCCTCCATTTCTTTATCTGTAAAACGGAGGTGATAATAACAGCACCTGTAGTATAGAACTATGGAAAGATTAAATAAGCAAACACATGTAAAGCACTTGGAACAGGTTTTACCAAATAAAAAATTCTCAATAGATATTATTCTCATATTATCCTAGAGGCAATAAATTCCCTTTTTATTCACATTGCCATCACTTCCAAGCAAGAGTCTTGATTTAAAGAAACAGCAACTCAAAGAGGTAACATAAAACCTGTCTGAGATCACACAGCGAATTGACTGGCAAGTATGTCCAAAAACCCAAATGATTGATGTCACCAGTTCCGATGTCCCTGAACAAATTTCTGAGACTCCAGGTTCCTACCTGCAGCTGGAGGAGTATGTGCAATTCCTATTGGTCAAAGGAAGCCCACCAGATGTGAGAACTGTCAGCACTGACTAGTGCTGAAATCCACTTCCGGTTGATACTCTTTTTACACTGCTGCAAGCTTGAGGTCCCAGGGAGTTAGTTAACACTCTTAACACTACACTTCCTACCTCTAGTGATACAGGATCTACAAAAACACCTTTAAGCAAAAACACTACAGTAAGATAGCTCTTTCATTTCTCTAAATTGTCAAGAACAGAGGAGAGAGGAATATGCCTGTTACTCAGATGTTGGCCCAGCTTGCATGATGTCAGCAGTACTCTCTGACATTAGCTTGAATGAATCAGTCCTCCTGACAGTTCAAAACCCTTCAGTCCCTGCAAAAACGTTTATCTGGCAGTTTTCACCATATTATCCCTAGAGATGTTAGTAAAGATATATTTATAGATGTAGAGGTACCTATAGATAAAGATACAGATATTTTAAAGTGCTAATTTTATCACCTTATTTCACTATAGATAGATTGATAGATAAATAAATGATAGATGAGAGAGACCAATTACATTTATTTGACCAGAAAAAAATGTGTGTGTGTGTGTATATATATATATATATATATATATATATATATATATGTAGGTATTTTTTAGCATAAATAAAGATTTTATTGGTCAGTTTGGGTGACATACTGAAATACCCCCAATTCATTATTCCATATGCCCTAAGGCCCTAAGGTGGCAGGAGAAACTAAGCTTATTGATAATGGGCAATAAGAGAAGGAAGAAGGAAAGAGAGGCGGGAGAAGGAAAAGACCTGAAGGCCACTGAGAGTTAACAAGACTACCGAGACTGGAACCAAAGTCCTAGGAATAAATCCAGGATGGAAAAAGCATCATCCATGGTCGGAGGTCTTGGTGATTCTAGATCACTTCTACAACTGCTGTCTGCCTCTTGTCAGGTTACTGTGGTCTCTGTCTGGCCCTCACTGTCTACCACAGTCCGGTGCTCCTCCACTATCCCATCTGGCCCAGTGATCTTGGTCACAGAGATGCTCTTGAAATAGGATTTGGGCTGGGGCTGTAAAACTAGGCCAAGACCCTCCTGGGAGACCTGGAAATCAACATCATTGTCCTCTCTGGCTCTAGGATGGGGGGTCACAGGCCATATATCATGAAACCTATGAAAAGGTCTCTGAGAACCCCAGTCTGGTGCTGGTTTAGGGGATTCAGTTCTTGCGTCACTCTCTAAGACCCGCCCCCTAAAGATCCTGGGCTGGTGACAATCTGGATACTTAAGCATTGAGTCCCAAAGTGTTCATCCCTCCCGCAGTCTCTCACCAGGTGTATCTGACTCAGGACCTGGCAGTTCAGGAGTATGGGAAGGTAAGGTCCAGGCCCCCATCTGGTTGAAGATGCTATTGAAATCCCATACTAGGTCCTCAAAGCCAAAGTTACCATGGAAATGCATCCCTCCTCCTGGGCTGAAACTGAAGCTGAAGCCAGATTCTTCAGGGGAATGGGAACCATCAAACCTTGGGCTCCTACAGCACCACGTGGCTCCTTCTTCTTCCTTTTCCTCCTTATCTTCATCTTCATCTTGAGTCATCCCTCAAAAAAAGGGATCTTTGTGCCTCCGAGGTCCAGGAAAGCCAAAAACAAAACCCAGAAAAGGTCAAAGAGGCTAATTCCTACGTTGGGACTTGAACCTTCAAACTCCTACTGTGGCCCATTCACACCAGGGAGCTGCCTGTGCTCTGTAGGTATTTTTTAAAGCACTTAAGTACTAGGTTCGGGAGCTCAGGGTGTTACATAAATTTTTTCATTTAACATACCAATAGGTTAATAGTAATTATATCTGTTTTGTGGTTCTGCAGATGGTCTTAAATTATGCTGTTTATATACCAAGTTTTCTACACTGAGCATATACTATTTGAAGATAAGTAAACAGTTAAGCACATACGTGTTACTTTTCAGGAAACAATTCATCCTGAGTTAAATGTTTATGAAATTCCTGATACTTCTCAGGAGCCAAGTTCTAATTATTTTACATACATTATTTCATGTAGTCATCATAGAAACTCCATGAGGTTGATATTATTATCT
This sequence comes from Microcebus murinus, assembly GCF_040939455.1. NCBI lineage: Eukaryota > Metazoa > Chordata > Mammalia > Primates > Cheirogaleidae > Microcebus > Microcebus murinus. The sequence continues at coordinate 104,985,340 of NC_134136.1, forward strand.
CTAATTTTTAGAGAATAAGGTTCAGGAGAGTAACTTGCTCAAGGACGTACATGTAGCAAGTAGCATAATCTCCAAGACTTTGAACTGTACATCATCAGAGGAAGTAGAGGAAAGAAATAAAATGATAAACTTGAGATTCATTGTTGGCCAATCTAGGAATGAAGATTGAATATGTTTGCTAAAATTGTTATAACAGTATCTGTGACTTTAATTATCTCCATTCCCTGAAAGTAGAAAGTATAATAATAATCATATTTGAAGGGGAACAGTAATGGCTAACAGGACACATAAGCAATTCAGAAAATAATTTAAGTGAAGTTGAAACCAGTCTGAGCGTATAGCCATTATTCTATTCACCTTAGAGTTTGCGCGTCATGATTAATTGCAGAGGAAAATGTTTGAAGAATATATCCTTTGAAAAAGTGGCAGAGGTGAATGAACTCAAAAGAGAGCTAAAGATGATTCACATTATTGGAATATAAAATTCTCCTGATCCTCAAAGACAGCATCCAATTCATTCCAAACAGGTCATATACTATGGCAGCTGGTTCCTACCTGCTTAATTTATATGTAATGCAGACACGCACTTCACACCTCATAAGGTATTAACTGTGTTCAGGTATTCTTGTAGTTCTAGAGATAATTCCTTTCCCCTTTAAGAATGTTTTATACTGAATGCTTAACAACTAAAGTGACCAAAAAATAGATTTTAGCTTCAAAATTAGTGATATATTCAAACAGAAAGAGAAAATAACTCTGATACATTCTCCTTTCCTCCTAACTTATAGTCATGGGTTCAGCTTGAGACTTAAAGAAATTATTCACATAAATATAATCACTTACCTACAAATGTGCTCAAACTTCAAGTGAGGTTTTTTAATGTTGTTATATCAGTAAATAATGTAAAACAACATCAAATATATTTACGGCCTATCCACTGACAAGTAGGAAAAAACAAGCTTTTAGGTGGTTAAATTATAGGAAAGTAAAAGAAATGGCATATCCTCGGGGTATTTAATGTACCCTTGCAGAGAACACCATCCTATGAACACCATCCCTGAACCTGACATCCAACTACATCTAACTACACTGTCTCCACAAAGATGCCAGTTCACAATCTTTGTTGTCTTGTACCATTTTAATTGTTATAAAGAACACAAAGGACATTATCAGAGTGGCAGAATTTGTGATACTACCTACCATAAACAATCAAGTTCTTTCTATTTTGGAAGACAAAAAGACAATTTTCCAGACAGAAAGATAGATATATGAATTAATTTATTACAGTTAAAATTTTTTCAATGGTAAAGATACCTTTCCTCCTCCAGCTCCACTTCACTTTTCAGCTACTGCCCCAACTCTAGCCTCCTGATTAGCCAAACTTCTCAACAGAGTTGTCTATACTTGCTTCGCACACTTTCTTCTCTCTCATTTCCATTCCATCTGGCTGTTGTCCCAAGCCTTCTACCAGAATTCCTCTGGTGAGGTCACCAATGACTTCCATTATTATATCCATTAGCATTATGTCAGGGAACAATAACTGACAAGAGACAGTGACCAAGTTTGGGAAGCTAGGACGTAGATAATGAGCAATAGTGACTGAGAAGATCAGAGAAACTCAAATGCAGGCAGTAGGTAGCAGGATCCAAAAGGGAATTGATGCCTCTTAGAGAGGCGCCCCAGAAAGGTTCAGTAATTATAGGCTTGGGGAAGAAATTATGGCATGGATACAGGTAGGACTGAAAACAGGAAGATATGTGAAGGCTATATAGCTACCTGAATCCCCTCTCTACTCCATGCAACTGGGATCCCTACAGAACCACTCACATCTAAGAACACAGTCTTGTTCTCCCTCCCCAACCCCAGCCACTACCACACGTATATACACACAGACCAAGGGCAGTAAACATGAAGATTTCACTTTGGGAAAGCTGACCAGTCAAAGGAAAAATGACCTGCAGTGTGTATGCCCAATCAGCATAGAAGGAACTCACACCATTCAATAAGCGCCATTTCCACATGCATAGCTATCAACCAACATTTTAGTGTCTGAGTTACTGGCCTGTGTGCTTTGTTTTATACCGTCTCACTTGTGAACTCACATGATCTTCCCAATGTTGAACCTAGAGAGAAAAGCTGATAACAACTTTTGTAGATGAAGAAACTGAGGTTTGAGATAGCAAATTGCCCAACGACACACTTAGCACGTGGAAAAAAGCAGTAGTCTTTCAGGAATTAGGACTGCAAAACGTATTGTTTCCTCCATACCCCGCTCCCTCTCACATGAAAATGTTTCTCAGAGATTGTTTTCCTCACTCCTGCACTTATGTTGGCAAAGATGAGTTGGCTGGACATTACCAAGGCCTCAGTTGCTTAAAACTCTTCAAAGATCCATCGAAATATCTCTGATTTTAAGTCTTTTCTCAAAAGTAAAAAATCTGTCAATTTACCTAAATTGTCTGAAAAGTAGATGACATAAATTGCATAATTACATGGAAAAGGAAATGGCAAATTAAGTAAATAAATTGCACTGAAAGTTGAAGTGTACTGCTATCCTCAAATACCATGGAACCCTTCATGTGGCATGCTACTGTGATTGGGAATTGCATGCAGGTGAAAAATAATAGTTAACCAAATCAAAGATTTAAAGAAGTCTGTAAGTGCCAGGCTAGTGTGACATCTCCATGATAGGATCTGCAACCCAAGTTCCTTCTAGCTTTATCATCCTTAAGATGTGACCCTCATTCTTATGCTCTCCATATGGCTTCTGGAGCTCTGGTCATTATATGAATGTTTCAGGAAGAAAGAGGGTAAGTGGGAAGGGTGAAACTATGTATGGCATCTGAGTCAATCCTCTTTAAAAAGTTTTCCCAGAAATCCCACTTATTATTTACATATACAGACAATTGACCAGAAACATGTCCCGTGAGTATCCTATGAGTATCTGGAATGTCTTTTTCATAATGTCAGCATAAATAGGCTCAATTTTAAAATTTGAACCAGTAATTGTTGTGGGCTCACTAAAAGTGACCAAACAATATAAATGAAAGCCTTTTTGTGCATTAGAGTTGGGATGAGTCTTAAATGACATTACTCACTATCTACAGGCACTCAGAATGATATTGGCTTATTTTTCTACTCTTAAAACATATAGCTATCTTTGAATTAAACAATATGCAAGGCAGAAGGAAAAAACCAATGGTAGCATGACTAAACTACACACTTCATCTATTTGCTAATTTTCTGTTCCATCTTTACATTTGTTTTATGTACTCCTCTAAGCTAACTGAAGAGTCTGAATCAAAATGTCTTTGAACCAAATGCCATTTATCCAAAAATTCCCTAAGCTACCATTTCATATTTTTTATAAGTGAGTTTATAAAAAGTAATAAACTTTAATGCCTAATAACTTCTTTGATTGTGACTTAGAGCAATTTTGCAAAGAAGTACAGGCCTCTTTAGAAATTGAATTACAAAGATTAATTTTAACTAGATGTGGCTTGTCTTTTTGAGGCTTCTAATCTACTGCATGCAGTTTTTATATTCATTTTTTTTTCTGACTAAATCAGGACAGTTTATTTCAACTTATATTTGTCTCATTTTATTTTCTTTTTGTTAAATGATACCGAGCAATTGCATACTCTATTTGGGTTTACTTATTTGAGTTTACTTAGGTCCATTCTATAGAACAATTATTTATTGAGCATCTGCTATGTGCCTGGAGAACAACAAAGCCGTGGCATTGCAAGGGCAGGTGGGTGGGAGCAGTTCACCTTGAGTGTAGGCAAAAAGGGCTACTTGTGTAGAGAGAATCTAAAACAATGATAAAACCAACTAAAATAGATAGCTCTGCTTTTTGTTATCACCATGTTCCAGCAATTTTAAACAATGGCAAAGCCTTTTGTCATCCTTAGTTCTAAGTAATTGCTGTGGATACTGCTGAGTTTTAATAATATATATGTTACCTTCGATTTAGCACATTTTTGTTATTTGCTTTTTAATGAGCATTGTTTTCCACAGGGAAGTTAACGAGAAGTCCCACTTATATTGTCATCCCTGACACACATAGACTCTGCTACACATTTGTTTCCTGAGTAATTTCAGAACAATTTGAAATTTTTCCAAATTGCTTTGGGTACAGTTTGTGTTTCCAACTCCTATAGTATTAACTGTTTCTGTGGTTAAACAGTGGACTCAAAAGAAACAATAATAGTAAATATTAATAATAATTAAACAATTGTGAAGAAGAAACAGAGCTTTTATATTCCATGTGATCACTTAGAATTTAAAGTTTAAAACAGTGAAACAGAATGTGAACTGCAAGGTATCACATTTTTTGTTTAGAAAATATAAAACTTCATTTGTAATGAAGTAATTTATTCTATATCCCCTCTATGTTTGTATACTCAGTACTAAATACCTTCAAAGCGATTTTTGAATAATTTCTTACAATTAAAATTTGTTCTCTTACAATTGTTGTATGTTTTAAAACTAAAAACTGAATCAAGGAAATACAACTATTAATGAATATTACATGATTATTACTGCTCAATTTAAAAACAGAACTACAGACCTATATTAGTTATCTATTACTATATAACAATTGCCCCTAAACTTAGTAGCCTAAAGAAAAACATTTATTATCTCATATAGATTCTGTGAGTCAGAAATCCAAGCATGGTTTAACTGGGTCCTCTAGTTCTGTATCTCTCACAAGGCTGAAGACATCTCAGGGCCCTGATTGGAAAAGAGTTGCTGGCTAGCTTACTCACACTGTTGGTGACAGGATTCAGTTCCTTGTGAGCTCTTGAACTGAGACCTCAGCTCCTCATGAGCTGTTGCCTCTCTGTAGAGCATCTCACAACACCTCACCAGGCTACATCAGAATGAGCAAGTGAGAAAGCAAGAACGAGCACGAGTGAAAGAAGGAGTACTAGCTAGCAGGACTAAAGTGACAGTCTTGTGTAACCTAATCACAGACATGACATTCCATCACTTTTGACATACCCTACTTGTTAGAATGCTGTCATTAGGTCTGGGCTGCACTCAAAAGAAGGAGATTATAGAGGGTGTGAATACCAGCAGGCCAGGGTCAAGGAAGCCATGTTGAGAAGCTGCCTACCACAAGTCCCAAAGCGATGCCTGAAAAACTCAGCAGAAATGAGATAGCTAGTGCAACAACTATTCCATTAGCCATCTTGCATAAATATTGCCAATGAAAGTTTATCCTAAAGTCTACTCTAGACTTGTCTTAATTGGATGTGTATACATGTGTACTCTATTACAAACATAGTGCCCATTCTGTAGCACTGAACCCTGGCTACCTCACTTACCTCAGTTTCTAGGACTCCCTTCACTCACTGGCATCCAACCCCAAGGCCTCATCCCCTCCATCTAGAATCTACTTCCTCCAGAAATAAGCCTAACTGTCCCCTCACTGCATTCAAGTCTCTACTCAACTGCCACACCCTCAAATGCCATGCAGCGTCTTTGATCAGAGCATCATCTTTAATCAGCCTTCACTCACCTGTACCTTGCTTCATATTTCTTCCTAATGCTTATCACTACCTGACGCTCTATAATGCGCTTTATCTGTCTATTGTCTGTCTTTCTGTCAAGTACTTTTGGTAATAAATTCCAGAGCCTAGAGCAGTACCTGGAACAAAGTTAAGTACTCAATAGCTGTCAAAATGGTGAAAGGATACTTTTTATTTATAACACAGGGAAAACCTGCAGTTCATATTTGTGTTGGTGCCATTCTCTGCTACACATCCACCTCTTGTTATTAGGAATCATGCTGTCATTTTTCCCGCCTATGGTAATGAAGAAGTAAATTGTTACAAATGGAGATGTTTTCAAGGACTTCTTTTGGAAAAGAAGTTAACATTTCACAATTTGAATACCATTAACAGAATGTTCTTTTGGTCTTTGCTGATAAATTTACCTTCATTGAGAAAGAAATAAAAAACGTTTAGAAAGTACCATATACAGGAAATTACTGAGTCCCTGATATTTTCCTGTGTAATGATTTTCTGTATGAGCATTATTGAATATTTGTCGATTTGTTTTATCATGAAGAACAACTGCTGAAATGTAAAAAATTATTGTTGAGATATGTTTCTGGTAGTTTCTAACAAACTTAAATCTCATTCTGTTCTGAAAATTCACTTTTCTAAAACAAAAAGAATTGAAAGCTTATTCAAGACCTATCATAAGACCAGGCACAGTGGCTCAAGCCTGTAATCCTAGCACTCTGGGAAGCCAAGGCAGGAGAATTGCTCAAGGTCAGGAATTCGAGATAAGCCTGAGCAAGAGCAAGACCCTGTCTCTGCTAAAAATAGAGAGAAATTATAACTGGACAACTAAAAATATGTAGAAAAAAAATTAGCCGGGCATGGTGGTGCATGCCTGTAGTCCCAGCTACTCGGGAGGCTGAGGCAGGAGGATCACCGGAGCCCAGGAGTTTGGGGTTGCTATGAGCTAGGCCGACACCACAGCACTCTAGCCCAGGCAAAAGAGGGAGACTCTGTCTCCAAATAAATAAATAAAGACCCATCATAAATGAATGAATGAATGGCAAAAAAATCCTTAGGTCAAAAGCTGATGAATGCTTTCTTTTGTTTGATTAATACAAGTCAATACTTTAGGGAATATACTTATATATGTATCAAGAGCTATGTGAAAAGTAATGTTAGGTATTATGAGGAACACAAAGATAAATAAGGCTTATATACAGGTGGACAGGCGTAGTATAAAGTATAGTTAATGATGTGCAAACTGAAATTAAACCTCCTATGTAACTTCAGCACACATTCATTAAACCTCTCTGTGTCTCAATACTTACCTCATACTGTTGTTGAGTTCATTGAATGAGAGAATTTATGTGAAGTGCTTAGCACAGTGATTGGCACATAATAACTACACCAAAATGTTACCCAAGAAAAGGCATATTAGTTAGAATTAGTTAAACATTCAATAAACTGAAGATACAAAGTAACAGTAGCTTGAACTTTATTTATTTAGTTATTTAGTTATTTATTTTTTTGAGACAGAGTCTCCCTTTGCTGCCCAGGCTAGAGTGAGTGCCGTGGTATCAGCCTAGCTCACAGCAACCTCAAACTCCTGGGCTCAAGCAATCCTGCTGCCTCAGCCTCCCCAGTGGGCTGGGACTACAGGCATGCACCACCATGCCCAGCTGATTTTTTCTATCTATATATTAGTTGGCCAATTAATTTCTTTCTATTTATAGTAGAGATGGGTCTCGCTCTTGCTCAGGCTAGTTTCAAACTCCTGACCTCGAGCAATCCGCCTGCCTCAGCCTCCCAGAGTGCTAGGATTACAGGCGTGAGCCACCGCGCCCGGCCTGTAGCTTAAACTTTAAAACGTTAAATCTCTTTTATCATTTGATTTCTTCTTTGTGAAGTGCTTGTTCATGATTTTGGACCATTTTGCTATTGAATTGTTTGTATTTTTCTTATTTCTTTGTAGGAATTCTTTATATATTCTCAATGATAGTCCTTTGGTAGCTATGTGTATTGCAAATCTCATCTTCTGTACCCTTCATTTTTCATGTTAGGGGTGACTTTTGATAATGTTCTTAATTTTAATTTACTGATATTTTCCCTTGTGGTTAGTGATTTTAGTATTCTGTGTAAGAAGTCTTTCCCTGCCTTGAGGTCGTAAAAATATTTTTTCTATTTTTACTTCTAGAAGTTGTATTGTTTCGCTTTTCACATTTAGCTTTGTGATACGCCTGAAAATTATGTTTATGTATAGTTTGAGGAAGAGATTGCTATTTCTTTTTATTTTCTATATCATTACCCACCTGTTCCAGTCCCACTTATTGAAATGACTGCCCTTTCTCCACTGCCAAGACCTGTTTGTCACAAATCAAGTGTCCATTCATGCTTCACCTTAGATCTGAGCTTCCTAATCTGTTCCATTGTTCTACTTATCTATGTATGTACCAATACAATAGTTACAGCAGTTTTATAATATCTTTTGTCTTTGTGACAAGGTCTTGTTCTGTCACTCAGGCTGGAGTGCAGTGGCAGGATTCATAGCTCACTGCAGCCTCCAACCCCGGGCTCAAGTGATCCACTTGCCTCAGCCTCCTGAGTAGCCAAGACTATAGGCACATGCCACCATACCTGACTAACTTTTCTTATTTTTTGTAGAGATGGTGTTGTGCTATGCTACTCAGGCAGGTCTCCAACTCCTGGGCTCAAGTGATCCTCCTGCCTTAGCCTCCCAAAGTGCTGAGATTACCATGTCCAGCCTATAATAAGTCTTGATATCCAGTAGTGCAAGTCTTCCTACATTATTAATATCCATCAAAATAATTTTGTCTGTTTTTGGCCTTTTGTATTCCCATATAAATTTTAGAAGCTAGTCAAGTTCCACAAGAAAATTTGTCAAGTTTTTGTTTGGCATTTTATTGAATCTGTGGGGCAATTTGGAATAATTGATATACATACAATAACAAGCTAGCCAATGTACAAGGACAATACATCATTTAATTTATTTGGATTTTCTTTAATTTAATGAAGGAAATGGAGACTTTCTCAGCAGATTAGATTTATTTCTAGATACTAGATAGTTTTAATTCCATTATAAATTATGTCTCTTTTATTTTCTTTTTATTGCTAATACAACGAATCATCTGTTGATTCTTTTGGATTTTCTATGTGCACACAATGACATTTGTGAATGGCACTTGTACTTCTACCTTTTCAATTCTGCCCAAACTTTCCCAAGATTCCTATTCTTCCAAATACTTGCTAAATCTTTGTACATGCTTATAAATGTATTGAATTTTTAAATAAATTTTTACTGAGGAATGGCACATATGCAGCAAATGTATAAATCATAATTATACACATTGATAAACAGTCACGAAGGAAACACAGTCATGTAACCACCAGCCAAATCAAGAAATTGACCATTATCCATGCATAACAAGTTTCCTCCACACCTGCTCACGGTTCTTAAACCATGCTTTTTCTGAAAAGTGACAGTGTCCTGATTTCTAACATTTTATAACATTTTAGCTTAATTTTACCTTTTTGTAACTTCATATAAATGCAAACTTATAGTATTTAATCTTTTATGTTGATTTCTTTCCCAATATTAGTAAGTATGCATGGTATTATGCATAAGTCTTCATTCGCATTGCTGTACAGTATTCTGTTGCAATCTACCATGTTGATGACCTTGTGGTAGTTTCCAATCTGGAGTTAATATAGACAACATTGCTGTGAGCACTCTTGTACATGTCTCTTGTTGCACATATGTACACATTTCTGTTCAATGATGTCTAAGAATGAAAATGTTGGGTCAATAGAGTAAAAGAATAAAACATATGCCATCTCTGCTAGTACAGTAAAAGTATTATAAAATAATGACTAAGAGCACAACTGGCAGGGTTGCTGTGCTCATATGTTTTAGAACGTGTGTAATCATCTATCTACAGGTCTTGGAGGAGCTGTGCAAAGCAGGCCCGGGCACAGAGATTAAGTAACTCTTGCCTAATAACTACATTCATACAACAAATATTTTTAGATTTCTTATTAAGTGCCTGACATTGTTTCAGACTGAGGAATCCAATGATGAATAAAATGCAGTTTGTTCTATCAGGTTGCTTATAGACCAGTGCAAAGGTTCTCTCTCTAAGGGGCCTTTGGAAATGCATGGGGCATTTTTTAAATTGTCACAATGACTATTCCCATCCAAAATACCAGTAGCTTCCCCAGTGAGAAAAACTAGCCAATCTAAGATCTGTCTGACTTCAGTCAGACGCTTTTTCTAACCTATCACACGGTCTCTAGGGATAATAAAAAATTGATTTATGAAGTTACTGATGACTTAAAATATGTCAGTGATGTTACATAAAGAAACAAAATCATAATGCCAGGGTCAGTTCTTAGAGAATTTTAATATAACACAGGAAAAACATGACAGAAGCAAAGAAACAAGAAATATAAAGAAGCAAAATGAGGCAGAAGAGAAAGTTCATGTTGTTTTGGAAAAGATTTAAATAGATGAGTATTTGAAAATATTGAGAAGATATTATTAATCATCTGTCACCAGATAAGATGTAAGAAAAATGAGAATGAGAAAAATACATGATGATAACCAGATGTGAAAGACAGAATATAGGAAGAGTATGTGTACTACAAATAGGTTCCACAAATAGTAGAAGCTATTTGAATATCATGAGTTTGGAACTTTTGATGTAATCTTAGAAATTGTTTATTTATTTATTTATTTATTTATTTATTTATTTTTGAGACAGAGTCTTGCTTTCTTGCCTAGGCTAGAGTGAGTGCCGTGGCGTCAGCCTAGCTCACAGCAACCTCAAACTCCTGGGCTCAAGTAATCCTTCTGCCTCAGCCTCCCGAGTAGCTGGGACTACAGGCATGTGCCACCATGCCTGGCTAATTTTTATATATATATATTAGTTGGCCAATTAATTTCTTTCTATTTATAGTAGAGACGGGGTCTCGCTCTTGCTCAGGCTGGTTTCGAACTCCTGACCTCGAGCAATCCGCCCGCCTCGGCCTCCCAGAGTGCTAGGATTACAGGCGTGAGCCACCGCGCCCGGCCAGAAATTGTTATATTTGCAGCTTCAAGTCCCTAATTTTTAAAGGAAGAAGAAAAAAAAAAACACCTATTGAGATCTCTCCAAAAAGTGCAAAAGTCAGAATAACTTTTACACATATGTAATATTTGGATAAAGTATAATTTTTGAAATGCAAATTATTCAATAATACATGAGATTTCATAGTAGAGTAGAAGGATCTCAACAGAATGTGTTTAGAGTCTAACTGAAATTTAGAATAAATTCAAAATCAAAACCAAGATAAAGCATAGGATTTGTCATCAGAAGTCTTTAGATTGAATTTGGGTTCTAAAACTACCAACTTATGAAATTCCTGGAGAAGGAACTTGATTTGCCCAAGCATCCATTTTGCTGTCTCTAAAATAGACTTAGTACCTTGCAAAGTTGTCATTTTTTAATGAATTGAGCAGCTATTGTCCTTATTCATAAGTTGGGGGAGGAAACAATATCATTCAAATTTAGTGTACACTTCCTCCAAAGAAGGGCAAAAGTCACAATATCTGCTACTGGTATGCTCCTACAGCTCATGACTCCTCAGTCCCTTCTTACAGCTACTTGACTAAAAATTCTGAAGGTGGTGCTTCCCTGATTTGCAGAGGAAAGAAGTTCAGTAAAGCACAGATTCAAAACTCTCCTTACCATTCTCTCAGGTGCTCAGGGTTTTCTGTGCCTATAATAGCCCCCTAGCATGGTAGTTTATATGGGCTGTGGGAAACATCATTGGGATATATTGTGAATGTTGCTAAATTCCCACTTTCACTCTCTATTAATTGTTCAAAACTTCCACAAAGGTTGTTTTTGTGAGTTACATGAGTCCTTGTGTGAGAATTCCTGTACAATATATTCCTTAAAAATGGAATTCACTTTTATGTACTGTTGGTGGAAATATAAATTGGTGCAGCATTTCTGGAGAGCAATAGGCAATATATACCAAGATTTAAATGCACATATTCTTTGACCCCACAGTTCTAGTTCTAGCAATTTATCCTATAGATATACTTTAATATGTGCACAAAGGTATATGTTCAAAATTAACTGTTGCAGCATTTCTGTAATAGCAAAAGAATAAAATAAGATACACGTCTATTCTCAGAAGATTGGCTGAATCAATTATGGTGTATCCTTAGAGTGTAATATCCTACAATCTTTGAAAAGGATGAGGTAGAGCAACAAAGGAGGTCATAATGTGATTTTGAAAAGACCCTATAAAACAGCATATGTGTTATGTATTTAGTTAAATGTCCATGTATCCATGTATTTACTTTATGTGCAATGGATAACATCCATTAGAAATAGCTTTACTTAGGGTTAGGATCATGTGGGAATTGTCACTTTCTACTTCACATGCTTAAATATTGTTTGAATATCTAGTAAAGATGATCACAGAACTTCTATAATGTGAAAAAGAAGCCTTTCCTTTTAGACAAAATATATTCTTTAAGGATCATTGTTCCAATTTGTCATGGTCATTTAAAAACATATCTTGTTTTACAATTGTACATAAATCAGGAACATTGACAGATATTCTCCTCAGTCCAGATCATCAGCTAAGATTTATTCACAAGATTCATTCCACCCACTTTGGCTTCCTCCCAATCCACTATCATTGACTCCCTGGATTCCCACTGTGACACTACCCTGGTTCATGCCCCCCCTCCCAACTGTACCCTACTTCCTATTATTTCTTACCCACTAAATCTTATTTTCCTTCACATATTGCTGTTATCTGACTGGCTTGATTCAGGAGCTCATGTGTATTCCAGGCCACACCTTTTCACCTCCATTTGGACCCAGTAGTGATTAAACTGACATGAATATAAATAGATCAAATATATAAAGCACCACCATTGTGACACAGACATGTATCACTTACCAAATACCCATGTTTTCACATATATTTCCTGGCCACCTTGCAATTGAGCAGATCCAAAGCTGACTAGTACTAGGCAACAGACTTTGAGTAGAAGTAGGTATTTATGAGCTGAGGTAATAAATGTTGCTGTGGGACCTTCAGCACTCTCCTCCTCTGTTGTGGTGATCTAAGACAGCAATATGGCAGTGAACTGCATACCTGAGTTACTACCTAGAAGGGAGCTGCCATGAAGAATCATGACCTACAGCTGGACTTTTCCTTTCTTAAGTAAGTCACTGAGATTTGGGGACTAGTTACCTGTCCTATCTAAAACACAGTTTTTAGATTTGGGGACTAGTTACCTGTCCTATCTAAAACACAGTATATTAACAACACAGTTAACATAATGACACTGCCTTGTTTGTCCACAAAATAATTGGATTATTCATTCATGTTTTAAATATTTATTAAGTGTCCTGTATAGCAGTTACAATTTGGTGGTGCAAAGGCTGTATTCAGTCTGACTATGTCTTATTTGGACTACATATTGCATTTTAAAATGTTCAATTATTTTTCAATCTTTAAAAATCAGGATATTTCACCTAAAAACTCATCCATATTTTTATCTTCTCTTGAAAAATGGGAAACCCTGGTGACACTGAGTCAATATTCTTACATGGCAATAATTGAGCAGTACGGAGTAACAATAGCCCTCTTTAGACAGGACATCAGCTCCCAGGTTGCCACAGTTACCACTACACTCAGCCTCTGTGCTTGGCCCTGTGAATCAATATTAATTAATACAATGTTAAACAATACCCTATACGAGATAAATTCCATCAACCCCATTAGAACCACTCTGATCCTTTCTTTCTTCACTATAGGCCTTCTGGTCCTCTGGATCCTGGTTGAGTTTAGTTAATGAGGAGATCAGAGGGTATTGAAAAAAAGTAGATGTGTAAGATCAGGGTATGTCTTCCTTGAACTCTCTCTCCATAGGGTCACCATGGACTGGCTGTCACTTTTGACCTAAAGCTGCAGCTCATGTTGGGCTTTCCTTCTCTCTCTCCTGGAACCTTCAAGCCTGAAGAAGGTCATCCACCAAGATGCTAATAATTTGGGGGTGCTGCACTATCTCTCGCTTTCCTTTTACCCCGCCAACCACTTGATAAATAGTACTCTTATTAAATCCTCCTGAAATTATCTGAGAGTGCCATGTCTTTCCTGGGGGAACCCTGACTGATAGAAGTCCCTGTCTTTGCAAAATTTATGAGATTGGCTAAAGCATTCCTAAAAGGCCTATTCAAAGTCTCAGGTAATTTCCTTTAGCTTTCTTCTTTTCACTTTGTTTAATAGATTTAAGGGGTAAAATCTTTAATAGATTTAGGGGGTAAAATCATGTCTTTTGTTACATGGATGAATTGTATAATGCTAAAGTCAGGGATTGTAGTGTACCCATCACCAGAATATTGTGCATTGCCCCTGATAAGTAATTTTTGATTCCTCACCCCCTCCCACTTTCACCTCTTCTTAATTTCCAATGAATGTCCATTACACCACTTTAGGACCATGTGTACCCATCATTTACTCCCACTTATAAGTGAGAATGTGTGGTATTTGTTTTTTCATTCCTGAAATACTTCACTTAGGGCAATGGTCTCCAGTCCCATCCAAGTTGCTGTGAAAGACACTATTTCATTCCTTTTTTGGCTGAGTAGTACTCCATTTATTATATATATATATATCAATATTTTCTTAATCCACTCATGAATTGATGGACATTTAGGCTGATTCCATACCTTTGCAATTTTGAATTGTGCTGCGATAAACATTCAGATGTTGATGCTTTTGTATGCAATGATTTGTTTTCCTTTGAGTAGATACTCAGTAGTGAGATTGCTGGATGGAATGGTAGGTCTAACTTTAGTCCTTTGAGGAATTTCCGTACTGTTTTCCATAGAGGCTGTATTATTTACAATGCCACCAATAACATATAAGCATTCCTTTCTCACCACATCTACACCAACATCCATTGTTTTTTGACTTTTTTAATAATGGCCATTCTGACAGGGACAAAATGATATCTCATGGTTTTAATTTGCATTTCCCTAATGATTAGTGATGTTGAGCATATTTTCATATGTTTGTTGGCCATTTTATCTTCCTTTGAAAAAAATCTGTTCATGTCTTTTACCCACTTTTTAATAGTTTTATTTTTCTTGCTGATTTGTTTCAGTTCTTTGTACATTTGGGGTATTAGTCCAATGTCATATGTAGAGGTTGTCAATATTTTCTCCCATTCTGTTGGTAGTCTATTTACTCTGCTGATTATTTCCTTTGCTGTGCAGAAACTTTTTAATTATGTCCTCTTTATTTAGTTTTGTTGTTGTTTTATTTACTTTTGGAGTATTAGTCATAACTTTGCTGCCTAGGCCAATGTCCAGAAGAGTTTTTTCTACATTTTCTTCTAGAATTTTTATGTTTTCTGGTCTTACATTTAAGTCCTTGATCCATCTTGAGTTAACTTTTGTATATGCTCAGAGATAGGGACCCTCTACTGCACATGACTCTGCAATTTTTCTAGCACCATTTATTGGATAGAGCTTTCCCCAGTGTGGGTTTCTTTTTTTGTTGTTTTCTTTTTTTTTTTTTTTTTTTTTGTTCTTCTTTGTCAAAGATCAATTGCGTGTAGCTATATGGTTTTATTTCTGTGTTCTTTATTGTGTTCCATTGATCTATGTGTCTACTTTTCTACCAGTACCATGCTGTTTTGGTTATTACAGTCTTGTAGCATAACTTGAAGTTAGGTAATGTGATACGTCCAGATTTGTTCTTTTTGCTTAGGATTGCTTTGGCTGTTTCAGCTCTTTTTTGATTCCATATGAAATTTAGGGGTTTTCCTAATTCTGTGATAAATGATAAGTATGTTGATAGGAATTACATTGAATCTGTAAATCACTTTGGGCAGTATGGACATTTTACAACATTAATTCTTCTAATCCATGATCATAGGATATTTCTTGAATTGTTTGTGTCATCTTTGTTTCTTTCATCAGTGTTTCATAGTTCTCCTTGTAGAGATCTTTCACCTCCTTGGGTAGGTATGTTCCTAGGCATTTTATTTTCTTTGCAGCTATTGTAAATGGTATTGAATTCTTGATTTGACCCTAAGCTTAATTGTTATTAATGTATTGAAATGCTACTGATTTGTGTACATTTATTTTGTAACCTGAGACTTTGTCTTTTCATTCTCATTTCTCTCCTTTTTACTTGTCTTTCTTGCACTTGCTTTGAGATCAGCATATTTACTCAAGTCAGGATCTTATCCTGACACATATTTATTTAACTCTCTTTGTTGGTTATTTCTGTGGCCTAGAACATCAAGTTTCAACCATGGCATTGTAACATAAAAGTAGCAATTGGTTATCAGGTATGGCCCAAATAATTTATTACTAAAATGATTAAGATACTAAATTTTAAGAATTATATTAGTCAGAATTCAATCAGATAAACTGAAGCTACTCCAGTTCCCTTGAGAAGGAAAAAAGTTATTTTGAATAATATAAGTCTATATGATCATTGAAAGTGCTGGAGGAGCCAAGGTCATGAAGATGGATTTCAGGAAATCTGAGAGTGGAGGAATTGCAGAGAAGCTGCCACCAGTGATCCCAGCCACTTCCAGCAATGCAGGGGATGATTCTCATGATAACCTCTGAAAGTCAAAATCACCACCAAGAACCTTAGCTACCTGTGTATACCATCAGAGAATAATGGCTTCTGCTTCTCTTCCAACTTTCAAATATTCACGTGCTTCTCATTGGTGAAATCTAATTGAAACCCTGTTCACAAGGGAGTGTGAGAAATATAGTTTCCAAGATTCTACCCTGGGAATATGGAAGAGAGGTCAGAAGGGCACAGTGTATATGCCAACAAAAAGTATTGCCCATGAGTAAGATATATTCTTATAGATACAATAAGAGGTTCAAATTTATTCTTATAATAACAACATTCTCTTGCATTTGCATGTCAGACTTCCCTGAATGGAAAAAGAATAGTGTGATGTTATAGTGAGTGAGCCAAATAATTCACATTGGAGTATGTTTACTCATGAGACCATTGTTGAGACAGAAATTAAATGTTGAAAGCAACTGGACTAGAAAATCTAGAAACATGTCTTCAAGTTTTCTTTCCCAGTTCCACGGCATCATGTCCTCAAGACATGCTCATCAAATCAAATAAAAAGTGATAATCATACTTCAAGAATGAGAGTGAAAGCTCTCTTTATCATCCCTATAAGAATATTTTGAGTCTTGGAAATGAGATAATTTGAGATCCTGCCAAAATGTGTGGCTTCAGATTAATCTTCATTTAGTCTCTTGACTAAACGAACACTGGAATTGATTTCTTCTACATACTTCAGAGCAATTTTTCACTTGTGTTGTGTAAGCATTCGTGTCTTCTCAGTCACCACCCTTAGTGTTAGCTATTTTCAATAATAATAGAATGGGTTCTTCACTTATTATAAGGTGATAGGAAGTTAATCAGTCATTTTCAGGTCTATGTAACTCTCCTTCTGGCTTCTGAGAGGCAGTAAAGCTTTCTTTCATTTTTTGCCTTCAAAATAGATATTCAGCACTTTATTATTGTACATGTTCTGAGTATGACTCTTTCTTATGTTAATTTAAATAATTCTTTTCAGTTCCATGTTACCCTCATTCTGGAGGTTAGTGAGTTAAGCACATAGAGGCTAGGACTACTAGCCATGTGACCTTGAGCCAGTTTCTTAATTGTTCACCTTGGTTTCTTTACATGCTAAGTGGAAATAATGATAGTACCTATCTTACATGGTTATTGTGATTATGAAATGGGATAATATATGTATAGTACCAAGAACAGTACCAAACAAACAATAAAAGCTCAATAGTATTAGCAATTACTATTATGCAATCACATATTTCTCCCACAGGCTTAATCAAAACTGCTGAAACCTCTTTTTAAAGTTTTTTTTTTTTTTTTTTACTCTGTACAGTGGCTGCAAGAATCTCTCTCTGCCTCATTGTATTAAATTTGTGTGCCTGGTGGATTGAATCATGCTCTGATTGTCAGGAGACACTGCTTTCTGATATATCTCATCCATCTTTTTAAGCAGAAAATGCTTGTGAAACATTTTGAAATCTGGACTATTTCTGCACACAAAGTGGGGGCTGGGGACTCACTGAATCACATGTAGTTTTGCAAAATTACATGTGCCAGGGCCTCTCACTCCTCTGTGGCTTTATATGTGCTATTCCTCTCTCTGCAATATCCTTTATTCTTCTATGTCTGAAAAACACCTACTCATCCCTTAAGGCACAGTTTAAACATTTCCTTGGGAAGCCTTTGCTAACATGCTACTAGCCACCATCTCTACTGGCCGATCCAGTACCGAGTTGAATGAGCTTTCCACCACTGTATCTTCCAGGTCTCTATGTACTCCCCTGTCATTGCATTTATTCACTATCTATACGCCATTTTCTTATCTCCTTTCATCATCAGTCTATGTATTCTTTCAATGAAAAACTGTAACTTTTACTTTCATCCTTACATCTGGAAAAATGGTTTCATAGAGCAAAGTAGAAGGTCAACAAACATTTGTGAATATATAAATAAACATATATCTACCAAACATACATTCCTCCATCATTCTGGATGTGTGCAGTGGAACATACCAAAGGACAAAGCATGATCAAGTGTTCTAAAGACTGTGTAATCTAGTTAGAACAAGAAAGCATAGATACATGACAATGTAGAAGTGAAAACAGTGTATCAGCAATGCTGCACAAAGGCTGCATCATAGACAATCTCAAAATCTTGACAGAAAACAGCAGGCAGTTTTGTTCACCCAAAGTTCTGATGCTCTGCTGATCTTTTTCAGGCTTGGTTCCAGGATGCTTCCTGGGTTCAGGTCTGCCTTTCCAGAAGTTTGCTAGGGCATGATCTTCTCATGGTGCATCA
Source organism: Microcebus murinus (assembly GCF_040939455.1). NCBI lineage: Eukaryota > Metazoa > Chordata > Mammalia > Primates > Cheirogaleidae > Microcebus > Microcebus murinus. The sequence continues at coordinate 105,003,807 of NC_134136.1, forward strand.
CTGGAGTGCAAGAGGCAAGCTAAACTGTGAACATACACTTAGCCTTCTGCTCACGTTTCACTGGTCAAGGCAAGTCACATGGCCAAGATGAGCATCAATGGAGGAGGAAGTACTCTCCACTCTAGTGGGAGAGAGAGGGAATGAATATTTGCTGGATGATCAATCAACTTATCAGCAGTGTATCCGAATATCCATTCTAAATGCTTGGGATTACACTAAGTTCTCTGAATGCACCGAATAGAGAACGACTTTAATGGGTCAGAGAAGTCTAGAAAGATTTGACAAATCAAACAACATTTGAAATAGGTGTTAAAAAAATAGACTATACTAAGTAGAAACAAGGTAGCATTCCAGGGTGAATAAATTGAATGAGCAGAGGTAGAGAGGTGGAAATATGCATAGTATAGTCCACATCTTTTTTAAAATCAGATGAATGCAATTAAAAAGAGACCAGAAAGGTAGAACACAGAAGTTAGAATTATCTTTCAGCATTGGTTTAGCTATTCAAACATTTAGAGCATTAGGTGGCATGACTCTTGACTCTACTTCTTTGTTCATTTTGCCTACACAGCCTCCCTGTCCCACAAACATCAGTCAGGATTCCTAGTTGCAACCAACAGAAACTAGCTGTGGCCGGCATAACCATAATATGGAATAACAAGAAAGGTGGAACGAGGACAGGAAGATGAAAGTTGTGTGGGAGCTATGGCCACAGTCACATCACATCTCATAGGTCAGGTGAGAGTATTGCATGTGCTCTTAAAAACTAGATTCAGAGCTCATGCCATCAGCACTGCAGCACACTGGGACCTAGGGCCCTAGGCCTTACTGTCAGCATCACTGTGTCTTTGACCCTGCAATGGGGTTGCTGCTGCTGCTGCTGCTTTGGCTGCTGCTCACCTGCAAAATGTAGTCTAAGCCATGCCTGCTATTGTGCACCTGCTATTGTGCATTTAAACTTCGGGTGGGTGCACCTAATTGGTTGCACTGAGGTTACCTGTTCACATCCTAGCTGCAGGGGCTACTGGGAAATTAAGTATCTGGCATTTCAGCATTTGTGCTGGAAGGTAGGCCCTGCTTCCCTCACATAAGGCAGAAGAATCTCCAAGAACAGGAAGTGGATAAGAAATTGGCAGTTAAAACAGAAATATTTACTAAAAAGAAACTCCTCACCCATCATTTTTTATTAATATAACAACCTCACATTTTCTTCCCCTGAAATCCTATAGCAATGTATTTTGGAATCATTTCTTTGATATTTTTCTCATGCAGCTGTGAATTTCCAGAATGCATTTGTTTGTCTCTCTAGCTAGTGTAAGCAGGCAATGATCATGGATTATGTTTCTATGTAACCGAAGTGCTCTTCCCCTACTATTCCTCATCCAGTGTGATTTTTATTAATTGTTGGACAAAAGTGAGTGAGTGCTGAGAAATGGAAGCATCAAGGAAATTATGACATTCTACTATTTTAGTGTTTTAGGCAAGAAATAATAAATGTTGAAATTGGGTGTTGAAGTAGAAGAAAGGACACAGATTCAGGACATGAAGGTAGCGAAGTGCTGAAGCTGTCTGCACCGGTTCCAGAGATTGCTAAACGGTTACATCCAGCTGTGTTATTCTCCCTAGGTTGTGTGGACCCTGCTGCCACGTGCCCATCAAAGGGAACAATGCAGAGGGGTCTCCAAAGGACTTCTTTGGCCAGTGTTAAGTGGCAGAACGGCAATGTTTCCCTTTGTGAGACGAAGGACGTTTGCACTTAAAAGTCTTTAAGAAGAAGAAATACTGAGAGCAATTTCTGTAAAACCTTAAAATTAAATGTGTGGTTTTTCTCTATTGTGCTGCATCTGGTTTCTGTAGAATGAATCTTGTTGATGCCAGTTTCAAGGTTGCTATTCTTTGAGCTTTTCAACCAAGGTCAGACGAGAGACAGCTCAGAGGCCTTGAGATTGTCATTGACAAGGAAAATAGAAGCTTTATAGCTGGAGCACTAATTAATCACTTCGAGAAAAATAGAAACAGGAAGAATATAAATATATACACATATATATGCATATACACACATAAAATTTTGCTTGTCGAAAGCTAATAAAAATTTACTTTGTGATCTTATCCTTGTAATTATATGTGTTTAAATATAGTTTAAGATACATTAAAATATATGTCCCATAAGTAGATGAATTTAGAGAAAAACTTTATTCTCTATTACAGTACATTTCCAAATTACTGTTGTAGTCTGTAAGAAGTCTGAAGTTTCAGAATTAACTGTTTCCATTAAAATCTGAATCTTTATTGCCAATGTGTTTCACTGGATCCTAATATCTCAAAAGTAACTTAAGACAAAGAATGCTGTTCACAGTATGCTTATCTCCATGTACAAAATATAATAATTTACATTAGAATAATTCTTTTATGAAGCATCAAAGTAAGTGTTTCAATTGAAAACTTGTATATGGAAACTAACTTGTTTCCAAGTCATACTTTAATCATTCTGACCTTTCTTCACCAAACATTTCATGAGCACCTATTATATGCCATATGTTGTAAAACAACTTTACTACAGACAAAAAGCATATTTCAGATATTTTTCTAAAATATCTAACACAGAGCAGAACTTATTTATAGTAGGGTGATAATGAACACTTATTGTTAGTTGCTAGTTTGAAAGTTTGATTTTTTTGTTACCTTAAAGATGTTTGATTACACTGAAATTTAGAAGTTGCTTTCAGGAAGAAAGCATATTTTATTTTAATATATAAGTATTATCATGCTATAGGAAAGCAGACTTTTCTAATTTAAAAAGATAATATGAGTACAGTAATATTTCAGTCTTCCAAAATGTTAATCAAATATTACATATAATTCATTCTCTCATTACACATTTACTGAAAACTGACTACCAACCAGGAATTATATAAGGCTCTAAATATACAGCAATGATAAAAACATCCATCATTCTTGCCCTCATGGAATTTTGGATCTTACTATAAGAAAGGGAGTTTGATCACTTTTCTAACAGGAGTAAGAACTGCCTACTGCAGAAAATATAAGAAGGCCAAAAAACCTAGAATGGGAATTCAAACGGAGTTCCTAGAGTAGATAGCCTCCAAACCAATACCCAAAGAGAGAAAAGATTGCCCAAGCTAAAGAAAATAGTGGCATTCCACGCAGCAGTAACAGCAATTATTCAGAAGAAGACAAATATCTTAGAAGGATTAAAATATGGTTAGTTGTGTGTTGAGTTTAGCATTTGATAAAACATTGTTGAGAGATAAAGTTCTAAACAGTGAGCTGGACAAACCTCAATATGGCCCTGTGAGCCCTGTTAATGTTCTGTGAGCCCTGAGGGCAACTCCAAGTCACTGAAGGGCTTTAGTAAGTGATTATAATAAGATTTGTGCCTTAAAATGATCACTCTGCCCATAGGGTTGAGAATGTAATGGAGGACAGCAAGAACAGAGGGAGGGAGACCAGATCCTAATGGTATCAAAGTGTGTGGGGATGGTGGCCTGAACCTAAATGGTGGCAGGGATAATCAAGAAAATGTGATCAATTGGAGAGGTGATTGGTAAAACTGGAATCAACAAGATTGGTGATTGGTTGTATAGAGAAAGCAAGGGCAAGATAGGTCTATGGCAGACTTTCTCCACCTTGGCACTATTGACATTTTGGGCCAGATCTTTCTTTATTGTGGGGGCTGTCCAGTGCATTGTTTGATATTTAGCAGCCCACTAAATGATAGAAACTTTCTACCCGCTCCCCCAGTGACAACCAAAAATGTCTCCAACTATTGCCAAATGTTCCCTAGGGGAACAAAATTGTCCCTGGTTGAGAGCCACTGGTCTATTCAAGTGACAGTGAGGGTAAGACTATAACTATTTTCTAAAATAATTCTAAGATGCAGCTAAGCTCAAGAGAGCTGCTGATATAGGTAGTTTTTTTACTTTTGTAGTTTTTTTAATTTCATAATTTTTTAATTTAAATTAAAAAACCAGAAAGATTAACATGCTTCCACAAATACCATACCTTTTATTAAATTGTAAACATTTTGAAGTAATATTTTTAAATATCCTTCTCTTCACAGTGAACATAATGTAAATGTTCCCTTGTGACTCAGAGCCATAGTGATGAATGCTTGCAAATGTTAATACACAATATACAGAAACTGCTGTTAGACATTATTGCAAGGGGTGGAATGCCTAACCACTACACCAGATGGCCCAAGACTATGCTTCATTGCTGGTTTTGCTTTTGTTCTTTGAATACTTCTAGCTAGTCCAAAGAATTATGGCATTCAAGGGTCATTTCTTGTTGTTGTCATCAATATGTCTATATCTATTCATCTTTTTCCCGCCCTTAGCAACCTTTATTCACTACATTTCACATTCTAATTTGGGGCTTTAATCAACTGTAGACTGAGAAAACCTCTAAACCAGATTATTATAACTGAGCTAAATAATAACCAACATGGATTTCAGGAAGAGGATAAGAATATCTTCAACAAAGTAATATAATATTTAATACATGGAAAATTTCTCAACTCATTCTAATAACCTAGTATAAAGCAGACACTGAACTCAAACAAGAGATCTTTCTCTCTCACACACACACACACACAGAGAAATTTCATCAATCAATATAGATGCAAAGATACAAATAAAATAAAATAAAATAAATTTATTAAATAATAATACACTTAGACTCTACAAAGTTTACCCAAGAACAAAATGATTCAACATTAGGAAGTGTAAGAATGAAATATATTAATAGAAAAAAGAAGGAAAGGCATCTGATCATCATTAATAGATATTGAAAACATGATAAAATTCAGCACACATTCTTGTTTTTAGAAAGACTTAAAATTAGTTTTCTGGAAACACAAGACTTTTCTAAACCTATGGAAACATTTCAAACTTAAGAAAAGAACATTAGAAACTCTGGTTAATTAAGAACAAGATGAAAAAAAACCACCTTCTATCCGCACTACAATTAAACATTGAATTAGCAGTTCTAGCCAATGTTTAAAAAACTTGAAAGAGAAATAGGAGGCATAAATACTGGAAAGAAAGCAAAATAGCCACGATTTGCTATTCCTAAAAACTCAACAAAATTAAGTGATAAAACATTTAAATGAATTTTAAAAAGAGTTCAAGAAGGTAAGATAAGATAATCACATAAAAATCAACAGTTTTCTAACATAGTAATAATCAATTCAGAAATATAATACAAAAAGATCACATTCATATCTGCAAAGTAGCCTATGCATAAACCAAGAATAAAATATATGAGATTTAAATGGAGAAAATTACACAACTTCACTGAAAAACATGAAAGTCTATCTGAGTAAACAGATCTAGATAACATGTGCTTGAAGGTTAAACTCAGCACTATAAAAAGATAATTTCTTCCAAAATTAACCTAAAAGGTCAGTGCACCCTAATGATTATCCCAATTAAATGTTTAATGAATCTTACAATTTACAAAAAAAAAAAATCTTATTCTGAAGTTCATTAGGAATAGAAAATGTACACAAATAAAAAAGAATGTTTTAAATGATAGAAACTTGTCCTACAAATATAAAGCATACTATAAATAATTAAACAAAGGTAATATAATAACCAAAGCATTGTACCCCTGTAATATTCTGAAATTAAAAAAAAATAAGGTGAGATTGGCACAGAAATAAACACATAGGTCCTGAAAAAGAATAGGGTGCAGACTCATCCCATATTAAAAAGTTTTATGTCAAAAATATGGCATTACAAATCAATGAGGAAAAATGAATTGTTTTACAAATGGGGCTGTTACAAGTGTCTGTCATTTGGGAAAAAAATAAAGTTATATGTGATCCTTCATACCATACACAAAAATAAATTCCTAATGGGTGAAATATCTTAGAATTTAAAGTAAAACTATAAGTACCTGAAGAAAATATAGTAGAGCATTTTCATATTCTTGCTATGGGAGAGCCTTCTTAACCAAGACAATGAATGCAGAAACTACCAAAAAATGGTTGATGAAATTTGCTAAATAAAAATTGAAAACATATATTACAAAAAAACATAAGTAGAGTTAAAAGATGAGCAAAAAACTAAGGGAGAATATTTCTAGTACATACATCAGGCAAAGAATTGTCATCGATAATATTTTTTAAATCTTAAAAACCGTAAGAAAATGGCAAACATAACAAACAAAATAGGCCACGGACATGAACAGATGGCTTACAAAAGAAATTCAAGTAGCCAATAAGTATGTGAGAAAAAAAGCATCACCTCACTAATAAACATAAATATGAAAATTTGACTACCACTACAACATATCACTCTTCCTGAAATATTGTAAATACTGATAACTTGATAGTTTTTGAGGGCATGGTGGTAAAAGGACTTCTACACGTTCTTGGCGGGGAGGATGTTATTATATCCTTTTTAAAGGACAATTTGGTAGCAGTTATCAAAATTTTAAATAAATAAGACCTAGTAAATTCAATTCTTAATAATATTTTCTATAGAATGATCATACATGTGCCCAAAGAAATACAGATGTTTTGTGAATTGCTTTCAAGAGTGAAAATTTGGAATCTACCCAATTAGGAACATTAATAAAGATTAAATAATTTATGGCACATCCATATCATGGAATACTGGGAAATTGTGTAATTATTTAAAAGACTGAGACAGAAAAGCATGTAATAGGATGGAAATAGCTCCCAGATACAGAGTTTACAAAAACAACAATGATTATATTTTATGCTTGGTTTCTTACTCTTTTTTTGCCATGCTTCCCTCAGTACCTTATCAGTTTCCCCCGGAACAGTTTCTTAATAAATCACTTGCACATGAATCCTTACCTCAAGGTCTGTTTCTAGGCCAATCATCCTAAGATAGACTTCTATAGAGTATGGTGCAATAGAAGGGAAATCTCCACAATTATCCTTAGGGGCTACTGAACAGAACCTGCACATTTTCTCCCCTATTAAATGAAACACTCTCTTGTGCGTATAGGAAAATGATCAAAAATGTCTGAGAGCCTACGTAAAGAATTGTTAAAGAGCAATTATCTTTGGAAATTAGGATTGAGAGGAGGCAAAGGGGATTTTTACTTTTTACTCTGCATATTTCAATATTGTCTGAATTTTTTATAGTAAGCATGAGTTCAAATATTCCAAGTGTAGTCAAAAAATGTAACAAATTATTATCTTTTTCGCTGTCATTTTGTTTGCATAACGGTCTTCAAACTGGGTTTGGATTATACAGGGAATACACAAAGCCTTCCCGAGGAGTATATGGACACAAAGAACTTTAAGAAAATCAAGTTCTGGATCCTTAAATTCCATATGTACTCTTATCTAAAACTGATCATACTGACTCCTTTTCTGCCTGCCATTGCAGAAGTTGACTTCTGTTACTTTCCTTCTCCTCTATCCTAAATATTACTACAGTTCATTTCCTCAGAGCATTAAAATCTTTGAAGTGCCCCCCAAAAATAATTAAAAATATTGGTGTTGCTGTTGGGGAAGTAAATGAGTCTAATGACTAAGTAAGAAATCCTTTAGCATGACAGGTAGTTTCCAGGTTTTTTTGCTTTTGATAAAATGAAAGGAGTACCTAATTGAGTTGTCAGCTAATATAGCATTAAAATTTATTTTTGGTGATATATGACTATCTTGTATTTGGTGTATAATTAAGAAGGAGTTAATGGAACTGAGTGTTATGACAAAACTCCTATTCTCATGTACTTATTTATTTGAAGGTTTATCAGTACTTGCATCTAAAAGAGCAAACAATGGGAATAGATTTGATGTTGAACCATAGTTCTTTGTAGTATCAATTAGCATTCATCCAGAAATATAAATGAATTAGAAAAAAAATTCCTAGTCATCTCGTTAAGAGATGTGATTTTGATCAATTTTTATTTTTAATGATAAATAATCATTTATCAAATTGTGTAATATATTTCTAGTGATTTGGTTGTGTCCTAATAATGATTCTACAGATAGCCCAATACAAAAGAAACTTTCTACACCTCAAGATTCATGATCACGAATTATTTTTAAATTAATTTCTATTCATATACATATTTTTGTAATGGAAAAATATAGCATAAAATGATGTCATCGAAGTGGAATAAAAATTCAATTTCCAATAAGTATGTGAGGTAGTACATATGTTAATTAGCTCAACTGAGCCATTTCACAATGTACACACACATATTTTATCTTAAAGAATGAAACTAGACTCCTATCTCTCAGCATACAGAAAAACAAAGTCAAAATGGACCAAGGACTTAAATGTAAGACCTGAAACTAAAGAATTACAAGAAGAAAACATTGGGAATATATTTCAGGACATTGGTCTGGCTGCTGGGCAAAGATCTTTTGAGTAAAATCTCAAAATCATAGGCAACAAAGCCAAGGTTGACAAATGGGATTACAACAAGCTAAAAAGCAAAGGAAAATATCAACAAAATGAAGAGACATCCTACAGAATAAAACAAAATATTTTCAAACTATCTGTCCAACAAGGGATTAATGACCAGAAAATAAACAGAACTCGAGCAACGCAATAGTAAAATATATATATATATATATATAATCCAATTTTTTAAATGGGCAAAAGATCTGAATAGAGAAGACTCTTAAATAAAAAAGAAAAAAAAAAAAGAAAGCATACAAATGGCCAAGAAGTATATGAAAAAAATGTTCAACATCACTAATTATCAGGGAAATGCATATCAAAACCATAATAAATAATATCCAATTAAAATGGCTGTTATCAAAAAGACAGAAAATAACAGATGCTGGCAAGGATGCAGAGGAAGAGGAACAGCAGTACACTGCTGGTGGAAATATAAATTAGTAAGTACAGCTGCTATGGAAAACATATGGAGATAACTCAAAAACTCAAAATAGATCTACCATATGGTAGATCCAGCAATCCCACTACTGAGTATATCCAAAAGAATGGAAATTAGTATATTAAAAAAATATCTGTACTCCCATTTTTATTGCAGCACTATTCACAATAGACAAGATATGGAATCAACCTAACTGGCCATGAACAAATGAATGAATAAAGAAAATGTAGCATATATACACAATGGAATATTATTCAGCTTTTAGAAATGAGATCTTTTCTTTTGCAGCCACATGAATGGAACTGTAGGACATTATGTTAAGTGAAATAAGGCAGGTACAGAAACACAAATATTGCATGTTCTCACTAATATGTGGGAGCTAAAAAAGTGAATGTCATGGAGGTAGAGAGTAGAATGGTGGTTCCAGAGGCTGGGAAGGGTAGAGGAAAGGATGGATGAAAAGAGGGGTTGGTTAATGGGTAGAAAAATACAGTTAGATGGAAGGAATAATTTCTAGTGTTCGAGAGCCAGTAGGGCAACTATAGTCAAAAAGAATTTATGGGCTTGGTGCGGTGGCTCACGCCTGTAATCCTAGCACTCTGGGAGGCCGAGGCGGGGGGAGGGGGGGATCCCTCAAAGTCAGGAGTTTGAAACCAGCCTGAGCAAGAGCGAGACCCCATCTCTACTAAAAATAGAAGCAAATTAATTGCCCAATCAAAAATATATAGAAAAAATTAGCTGGGCATGGTGGCGCATGCCCGTAGTCCCAGCTACTCGGGAGGCTGAGGCAGAAGGATTGCTTGAGCCCAGGAGTTAGAGGTTGCTGTGAGCTAGGCTGACACCATAGCACTCTAGCCTGGGCAACAGAATGAAACTCTGTCTCAAAAAAAAAAAAAAAAAAAAAGAATTTATAGTATATTTCAAAATAGCTAGAAGAGAAGATTTGGAATGTCCCCAATGCAAAAAAATGATAAATGTTTGAGGTGATGGATATCCCAATTATCCTGATTTGATCATTATACCTTGCATGCATCAAAATATCACGTGTACCCCATAAATATGCATAACCATTATGTATCGATAAAAAATTATGTTGTACGTGAGAAATATATAGTATTTTTACTTGTTAATTTAAAAAGAAGGAAAGAAAAAATAAAATTTTTAAAAATCAATTTCAAGGGTGAAAGAAAACACTAAAACCTCCTACTGTTAAAAAAAAATTATGCATTTATTTTTAAATTGATAATCGTTGGTAACAATTAACTATGATACTCCACATATTACAATATTCCATGGGATATTTCTGTTTATAGGAACTGTGTCATAGTTTTATTTCTAACTGTGTAGCTAATGTTAGCTGGCAGATTTTGATTAAAGTAAATACGAGTCTGTGTTCAGAGCAGTGCTCCAGAAGATGGGACTTCTAAGAGTTCCAACCTCTGCAGAAGTGAGGCTTGACTACGTGACGTTTTGAAAGACAGGGAGAGAAGCTCATCAAGTTGTTTTAGCCAGTGCCAAGAAGGGAACAGTCTCTTCTAAGATGCAGACTCTTCAGTTGACAGATTTTGATACCAGGGTGACCCTGCTTAGCCGCGTTTGAAGTAGCAGATTGTAGCAGTAAAGGGGCAGGAAATAGCTGAACAGGTTAGGAGGAAACGTCTTCAGAGAACATTCTGCTCTAGAAACAAGCAAGGGAGTCTGCTTTCTCTGACCAATTACCCATGACCTTTAGAATCTGCTTCTTGGAACTTGGCTGATCTTCCATTGTGTGCTTTGAATACAGTCTTGATTTTGTTAATTTTTGAGAAAATCGTTACTAATACTTGATAGAATTCTGAAATTTGTTTTTTTTAATGCCTTTATGTCAGCTGAAATAATTGCATTAAGAAATTCAAATAGACATTCCCATAGAAATCTAAAAATTGTCACACTGGTTCACTTGGTACCTAGACAACCAACAGAGGAATTTATTTTTGATAGCTGTTTCCCAAGATGTTCAGAAATCAAATATAAAAACTTAGATCCCCACAACACCAGGTTCCCTTTCACAACCACTAACATTTATTGAGTATTTAATATGTACCAGGCACGATGCTAAGTACTTTGTGTAGAATATCATGTTAATCCCTATAACAACCCTATGTGGTAGGTACTATTTTATCACCATTTTGCAGATGATGAAACTTAAAACACAGAGCAGTTAAGTAACTTGCTCCAAGTCACACAGCATTAATACCCAGCATGTTAACTTGTTTGTAAATGACAGATCTGGGACTTGAATGAAGGTGGTTACCATGGTTGAAAGCGGGCCATTTCCATTTCCATTGTAATTTATTATCCACTGGCAGCTCCTGGGATAATTCATTTTATAAATTTATTCTTCAGTGTCCATAATGTAGATTGATATTCACAAACAATTATTGTGGTGAATGTTTGCGTGGTGAAATGGCAAGCTCAGCTTTCTGTTGTGTACTTTTCATTTTCAAGCCTTTACTTCTGGAAATCAATAATCCTTCTTCTCTTTCTATTTCTTAGTTTTCCTTAGAGGACATGGTCAGTTGCCTAGGCATATTAATAAAAATGAAAGAATTGATCAGAGACACCTTCGCAATACAACTTCTAATTTTAAAAAATTTGCTAGGGAAAGGGCAAATGAGAACTACTCTAAAATTATACCCTTGGGTCAGAAAATAAATACAAATCATCCAAAGCTAGTTTAAAAATTGTCATGAAAGAAAGAAGCCAAAAATTAATTATGATAAAGTCAGTGAAGTTTATCAAGTATCTGTGCTAACAGCAGGAGGGTGGAAAATGCAGGTTTTATTCAAAACTAATTCTATATTTTGGAGACTTCCTATTACAACATAAGCTTTTCAAAGACCAAAGCTTAAATGTTTTAGACAGTGATATAGCCCTAGCTTTTAGCTTACTGTCTTGCACATAGTAGACTTCAGTATATATTTGATGATTTAGTTAATTCGCTTCATACATTACCATACTAAAAAATGATAATCATTTTCGTTGGCAGATGGTGATATTGATTGCATCATTTAATTATTACTCATTACCGAATAGCATTATATATAAAAGTGATATCTTCTAAAGAATGATACACCTTCATGCTTCTGCTTGTCTGGGACAGTAGTGGCAGTGATACCGAGGGGGGAAAAATAAACAGAGCATGTCTCTAACATCCCCTCCCTTCCAAAATACCTCCCCCTGCAGTATTCAGAGTGTGGTGCAGGCTGGTCCTGGGCTGTGAATTTCCACGTTGCCCAGTCCACAACAAGACTAGGTACAGAAATTGAAGAGTAAGCAAACAGAAACTTTTATAAGCAATTTTACATTGCAGCAACATCTAAGAGTTCATTTCTATTGCGATTTTCAAAAATATCAGACCTTGGTAAATTCGAGATTTAAAGCGAAAACACTCTCTTACTTGCTCTTGGGAACCAGCAGGGCTAACATTAAAACTCGGCTGGATTGGAACATTCTATGGTTTTGTAACTTGCATAGAAAGAAAGCTGTCCATACCAAAATATAAATGACACCTCATGCCAGACCATTCTTGCACCCTAACTCCTTTGAGTACGGAAGGTTTTTGATGTTTAAGAAACCCCCTACTAAAGTACAAATACTGCTAATGGAAATCTTGTTTACATCCACTAACTCAATACTGTTTTTTTTTTTTTTTTTTTTTGAGACAGAGTCTTGTTCTGTTGCCCAGACTAGAGTGCCACATAGCTCACAGCAACCTCAAACTTCTGGGCTCAAGTTATCCTCCTGCCTCAGCCTCCCAAGTAGCTGGAACTACAGGCATGCACCACCATGCTGGCTAATATTTTTTCTAGTTTTAGTTGCCTGGCTAATTTCTGTCTATTTTTAGTAGAGACAGGGGTCTCGCTCTTGCGCAGGCTGGTCTCGAACTCCTGACCTCAAGCAATCCTTCTGCCTCAGCCTCCCAGAGTGCTAGGATTACAGGTGTGAGCCACCACGCCCGACCTCAACACTTTCATCATTACCTCTAGTCTTGGCATAAGGGAAAAGAGAACAGGATGACCAGTACTGATGATGCCTAAGAACAACCTTGAATAACAATAATAGTAGCAACAGTGGTTACCAGTGGTACACCCTAGAAATACAGCAACTGAAAAATTTAAAAAGCCCCTGCTACTGCTCAGTTTCCAAATGTTGTGATGACCCATGATTTCAAGCTGTCTGAATAGTATTTGTATACCTGTTATTTTAGTTTATCCTACTGTAAAAATCTATTAGTACATCAAATTCAACCAGTAGTTTACTATGATATGTGACTTTGTTAAAGGATGATGTTGACATAGCAATATCTTTAATCATCTGCATTTTATCAGTGCATAACAAACCACCCTGACGCTCAGCAGCAAAAAAAAAAAAATGACAATCATTTCTCCTTTCTCACACATGTGCAGTTTGGCTGAGGGCCAGCTGATCTAGGAAGGCCTCAGAGAGCAGGTTATGTGCAGGTGAGCTCCACCTATCTTTCATCTCCTTCTCATGGCACAGAAGCATGCAAGGGACAGTAGGTACACATCATGCCTCTTAAGGATTTAGCTCAAAACTGACACACTGTCACTTTCCCCACATTTCATGGGCCAAGACTGATATGATTAAGCCCATAAAGAATGGCCTGCATCTAATAGGAATAACAGAAAAGTGTCATGGAAAAGGGAATACATACAAGTAGGGATGGAAATTGGAAAATCTACCACATCCCACTCTTACTAGAAAAAAAATTTTGCATGAGGCCAGGGTCTATGTCTGATATGTTTTCCGATGCAGCTTTTGCTGTGTAAAACACCTCCCCTAAACTTAGTAGGTTAAAGTAACAATCATTTATTAACTTATGATTATTTGGTGTGAAAATCTGAGCTGGGCTCAGCTGAGCAGTTTTTCTGCTGGTCTCATCTAGACTCGTTCATACAGTTGTCAGCTGATGAGTTTGCTGGGGACCAATTGATAAAAGATGGTGTCACTCACATGCCTTGCAGTTGGTGCTAGCTATCAGCTGGAGCTGGACTGTTGGCTAGAGTGGCAAGGGTGGGCTTATTCACATGCTGGAACTGCCAAGTTTCTGAGACTGACAAGAGAGAGCAAGCCCTAATCCCCAAATGTTTTTTAAGCTTCTTCTTGTGTCACATTGGCTATTATCTTATTGTCCAGAGCAAGTTATATCTTCATGTCCAGATTTATAATACACAAAGGCATGGATATAGAAAGTGTGAACAAACTGGAGTCTGCTGCAGCAATAATCTACTATACCTGGCACACTTCCTGACATATAGCAAGCACTCAGTAATATCAGTTGAATAATTAAATACTGATGATTTGTTTATTATATATTTGTTATTAAGTATGGACATTCAAAATCTTCCGTGTTTTTCAAATTTTCAGATGCCACACAATGTTTGAAGGTAATACATTCAATGATATAGTTAAAATACAAAATATTGAGTTGGAATAAAAATATAATATTTCAAAAGTATAATTAGTAAATCCTGTCTTTAGGTACCAGAAATCCATTTTAAAAGTTTACAATGAAGAGCTACATTTGACCTTAAGTCTTTGGAAAGAGATATGAGGTTTTAGATAACCAGGAGTTCAATTGGAGCCCACAATATCCAGTAAAAACATAAGAATGCAATTTTTACCCTACATGGATAAGTGTATAGTACCATCATCATGAGTCTAACAGCACTGGTAAGAACATATCTCAACTCTTTTGTGCACTTCTAGATGCTCTATCTAAAGAACTTTGACAAATTAGAAAGTGTCTTAAGGAGAGCAGTCAAGATAGTGAGCAATTTGGAAATCACTTCATGTGAAGAAAAGTTGAGAGAACTACAAATGTTTGTCCTAAAGCAAAGAAACTTTAAAAACATGGCGTTCATCTTCAAAATCTGAAGAGGTGTGTCAAGTAGGAGAAAACAAGCAATCTGTGATGTTCCAGTGGCTCATACAACCAATATTTAGAAAGTTATAGGGAAAAGATGTTTGCTCAATAGAAAGCCTAACAATTAGACACATATAAATGGCCCTCCTAGTCAAAAGTGAGCTGTCCTCACTAAAAGTATTCAAGCAGACACTGTTTGGCCATCTCTCAGAGATGTTGCAGACATCTTTTTCTTTTTTTAATTTGGAATGAGGTTCATCTAGTGCCATTTAGTTTCTCTACCAGATTCAAGGTTACATCTGATGCTTTGTACATATGTGAGGGAAGGAGACAGATTTAGGGAGGGAGAGCTGTTGGGAATACCAAAAAAGACTCTCTATTTTCACTTGTGTATGAATTAGAAAAACAAT
This sequence comes from Microcebus murinus, assembly GCF_040939455.1. Taxonomy (NCBI): domain Eukaryota; kingdom Metazoa; phylum Chordata; class Mammalia; order Primates; family Cheirogaleidae; genus Microcebus; species Microcebus murinus. Next base: position 105,018,999 of record NC_134136.1, read on the forward strand.
GTGTAGTACCAAATTAAATAGAAAACCAAGTCAAGGTTATTTTCCAATAGAAACTGAATTACTGACAAATATTGCCAAAATGAGAGTCACAAACTCATTTCAGATAAAGTGAAGCTAGAAATTTCCCATTTTAATTATTTTTCTGTACAAATTCTATTATTAGCACATTCATGAGATTGCTCTATCATTCTAGGAAAATGTATGACTTTTTTTCTTTTTTCCTCTTCTATCAATGCAATGATTTTTATCCTTTTATTACTGATAGAAACAAACATTTATGTTCAAATTGTAAAACCATTATTATTCTTCCAGTAATTAATTCTATTTCTGTGGCTGTGGCTTATACATACAGTACTGCTTTTTATATCTTGAAGTACAAACAAAACTGTTTTTAAACTGTTCACTGTGATGTTAAACGCAAAGAATAAAACAAATAAGTTCTGTTCGCTGTCAAGATTTATCTGTTTCAAATTTTTCTAAAGCACAAACATTATTAATGAAGCACTTAATGTTAAACTTCCAACAGCCTGGTATAAAAACGACAACAATAATCCACCAGATAAAGAGAAACAGGGGAAGTGTTTTTTAGTGGGAGCTGGGGAGGGATTTATGCACTTTTAATGAAACTTTACAGGTTCCAGAATCCATTATTGTTTCAGAGATATGAAGAAAAGGAAACTAAGTAATCTTTTTAATTGATTCCATAGAGGTTAGAAAACAATTGTGCAGATCTGGGGAGACTAAGAGTTAGAGTTGGTAAGAGCAAATTTTCGTATGGAATTTACAAGCTGAATCCCAGAGATCCAAAGGAAGTACAGCAATAAAAAACAGAGATACCGTTTTGCTCCCTGTTGGTAAAATTGCAAGAAGTAAAGGGGCCATGCCAGGAAAGAGGGCTGTCAGTGAACTTAAATTTAGGAACCCACTGGATAATTGTTATTAGCAGAAGAGAAGGAGAGGCCCACCAAGGCTCTCCCTAATGGGAACTGAGTTTGTGCCAAAACCTGCTAAAGGAGAAGGGGAGGTTGAATTTTGAAATGATAACCAAGGCTTTGCAGTTCAGAAGAATGCATACAGGAAGCTAGAATGGATGTCTTTGTGAACAGGAAGCAACAGAATTTTAAAAAGAGGTGTTCTTTGGTGTATACGATGCTAGAAGCATATTCAAGTTTTCAAAGATCAAATTTTACAATTCTCTTTTTGTCTGTTTCATAGGTCTTTATCTATATATTAATAGATGATATAACTGATTCAGCTGTTGCCGGGACATATATATGGAGCTTTTACATTTTTGGAGATGAAATACCCTGAGCCCAACCAAATCCTTGAACCTTATCTCCCTTATGGCCAAGAGCAGGTCTTTATGAGATGATTGGCTATAGTTTAAAATAGTATTTTTTCCAAGAAACCTGATTTCTCTGTTTAAGAGACTTATTGGTCCCAGTAGATATCAAAGTGAATGCAAGTCTTACACAGATAAAAATCATAGAAATATCACCTATTTCAATAGATATTGGCCTCATATGAAAGATTTTTCTTTCCACAAAAAGAAAACATGCTTACTACTGAAGAATCGGATATAACTTCATATGTTTAAGATTTTTAAGTTCAAGAATTAGGCCAGGCTCGGTGGCTCACGCCTGTAATCCTAGCACTCTGGGAGGCTGAGGCAGGCAGATAGCTCAAGGTCAGCAGTTCGAAACCAGCCTGAGCAAGAGCGAGACCCCATCTCTACTAAAAATAGAAATTAATTGGCCAACTAAAAATATATACAGTTAGTCAAAGTTCATGTAGGGTGAAAACATAAATAAATAAATAAATAAATAAATAAATAAATAAATAAATAAATAAAAATATAGAGAGAAATAATTAGCCGGGCATGGTGGCACATGCCTGTAGTCCCAGCTACTTGGGAGGCTGAGGCAGAAGGATTGCTTGAGCCCAGGAGTGTGAGGTTGCTGTGAGCCAGGTTGATGCCACGGCAGTCTAGCCTGGGCAACAGAGTGAGACCCTGTCTCAAAAAAAAAGAGAGAGAGAGAGAGAGAATTAACATGATTATTGTACTGGGCATCTTCCATTTGTCCCTGGCACTACCCTTGCTGTATCAGAGGAGGCCGTCCTATATGGAAAGCATCAATGGGCTTGCTTCCCTCTAGATTTGAGTTTACTTTGGCCACTAGGGAGCACTGGCAGGAGATAGGAGGGAGAAAGGTGAGATTAGAATATTCAGCCTCTGCCTCCCTCTCCACATAGTTCCCTAATCCTGGCTGCTTTCTTCCATCAAAGGGTATAGCTCCTACCACTCCTCCATCCTCTCCACACTGCCTTCTCTGACCTCAGGACCCAATAACAGTTTCCTCCCCTCATCTCCTTAAGGTCTAGAGGTAGTAACACCAATATTTCCCAACCCTGGGGCCCAAAAGTCTTTTGTGGTTTTCATACATTCTGACCACTCAGTTGTAAGTTTATGTCCTAAATCATCCTGAAATGACCCAGTTTGATGGTGCCACCTTGACATCAAATGACTTAAATACCTAGCAAATTCACTAATATATGAGGAACAAAAAGCCTGTGTCTCACTTTGAGTTGCCATAACAAATTACCATAGACTGGATGGTTTAAATAACAAACATTTATTTCTCATAGTTCTGGAGGCTAAGTAGTCCAAGATCAAGGTGCTGGCAGACCTGGTATCTAGTGAAGATCCAATTCCTGTTTGCAGGTGGCCACCTTCTCATTGCATTCTCACATGGCAGAGAGCAGAGACAGAAGAAGCAAGCTCTCTCGTGTCTTTTTTATTTTTTTTTTAAATTTTAAACAGATTTATTCTGAGCCAAATTTGAGGACCGTGACATGGAGCCACACCCAAGAAGCCTTGAGCAAGTGGACTCTCTGTGGTTGGGTTACAGTTTGGTTTTCGGGGACATAGGGATACATTTCAGGGACACAGGGATTATAGGTAATGTTACAAATCAATACATGGAAGAAGGCATACATCGGTTTGGCCGAAAAGGTGAGCCATCTAGAGGGGGGGGGCGAGCGGGGGGCGTTACAGGTTATAGGTGTGTTTAAAGCTTCTTTCACTTGTAATTGGTTAAAGACATGAAGCTTTGTCTCAAGGCTTGGAATATTTTAAGATAGAGAGGGTCTGTTAATCAGAGACAAGCCACCGGATATAAATTTGTTGTATAAATTGAGGACATGCAGGTTTGTCATGCATAGCCTTAGGCCTGTTAATGGGTTACAAAGGATGTCTCCAGGAAGTGAGGGTGGCATGATGAAGCATGTCTGACCTCGCTCCTCCTGGCAGGCAATTTAGTTTTAGGATATCCTCTTGGCCAATAGGGAGTCTCATGTCTTTTTTATAAAGAAATTAATTTCATTCATGTGGATTCTGCCCTCATGACCTAATCATCTCCCAAAGGCCCCCCTCCTAATACCATCACATTGGGAATTAAGATTCCAACATATGCATCTTGGGGTGGGGGGGGTACAAACATTCATTTCACAACACCATCCATATGAGGGTGAAACTTTTAGACTTATGTTTTCTTATTAACTACTATAAAAATAATAACTGATGCTTACTGAGAACTTAGTTTATGCCAGAAACTGTTCTAAAGAATATACATGTATTAATTCTTATAACCTCATAATTAACCCTATGAAGATAATAAGACCACCAGCTATATAGGCACAGGAAGATTAAGTGGCTTCCTCAAAATCACACAACTAGTAAGGGGCAGCAATGGGCTGTGAACCAAAGAAGTCTGACTCCTGAGCCCACACTGGTGACATGGAGCAAAAATGCCTTTATATACAAGAATGTTAAAAGAGTATTTCATGGGAAATTTTATGTGATTCAAATGAAAATTACATTGATCAAAACTTCCAAAATGTATAAAGTTGCTAAATATTAAAATTAAACATATTGGCTTTAATTTTAGCAGAAAAAAATAGAAAATATAATGATATATAAGCAAAAGCACTGTGAGAAATGGTACTTTAGAAAAGATAGATCAGGAAAGAAATCAGTGTTTATTGAGCATTCTCCCACCAAAAACTTTACAAACAAACATACATGTTTATACATTTGATTTATATAATTCTCATTTAAAAATCGGTATGGTAGCTACCACTGTTCTTACTTTATAGATGAAAAGACTCAGGTTCAGAGTGAGGTCATACTGCCACAGGTCACTGGCCTCCCTGGTTCAAATGTGCTGCCCACCTGAGTCTCAGGGGTTGGCAGCCTTACCCTCAATACAGAACAATCTGGAAATTAAGTATGGATACATCACAAGACCTCTATGAAGCCCTGAATTCTCCAGCCATCATAAAACATGGTCCCATATTACTGAGAATGAAATCATGATGTTGGCAAAGATGACAATAACAAAAAATGAGTCACCTTTTGCCATGTATCCACTTGGTTCTGTAGAATCTGACCATGACATCAGTTACACTGACATGGCCCTTCTGTCTAAGGCAGAAATCAAGCTAGGCTCCTTCATTTTCATGACAAAATATTAATTTTACTAACACAGCTGGTATTTTCAGTCAGCACTTTTATACACTCTTTACAAAGACCAATTTTAAATTGATAACTACCTGTTCTTGCCAAAAGTACAGTCTAAACAACAGATAATTTAAAAACTCAGACTAAGGAACCCATTAGTGATATTTCCTTAGCTCCTCTAAACTCTGTTTTTGTTGTTGTTGTTGTTGTTGTTGTTGTTGTTTTAAGACAGAGTCTCTCTTTGTTGCCCAGGCTAGAGTGAGTGCCATGGCGTCAGCCTAGCTCACAACAACCTCAAACTCTTGGGCTCAAGCAATCCTACTGCCTCAGCCTCCCAAGTAACTGGGACTATAAGCATGCGCCACCATGCCTTGCTAATTTTTTCTATATATATTAGTTGACCAATTAATTTCTTTCTATTTATAGTGGAGACAGGGTCTCACTTTTGCTCAAGCTGGTTTCAAACTCCTGACCTCGAGCAATCCACCCGCCTGGGCCTCCCAGGGTGCTAGGATTACAGGCGTGAGCCGCTAAACTCTGCTATAATAACAAGTTAGCATGTCATGGCCTTGGAATACAGCAACACGCTTCTCGGGCTGGCTACATAATTTGTAGGGCCCAGTGCAAATGAAACTGTGGTGCCCCATGTTCGAAAATGATTAACAATTTCAAGATGGCAACAGCAGAGCATTAAACCAAGCCCTTCTAAACGCAGTGCCCTATGCAGCCACACAGATCTAACGTTCATGAAGCCTACCCTGCTGTTTCCTAAATACATTTTCAGTGCATTAAAACCTTTTAATGTTGTATTCTTTTTTGGATTATTTTTAAGCAAGGTCCTATATAAAAAATAATGTCCATAAGAAAGCTTCTGGCCACATGAGATGCATTAATTTGTGCATTCGATTTTTTTATTTAAAAAAAAATTGAAAAAAATTCTAAAATTTTTTTTCTAGAATTGAATTTTAGGAAAACTATTTCTTTCCAAACAAATGCATGTGCTTTCTTTCACTATTCATTTCTTCATTTCCAAAAACTTACCGAGTAACCAGCATCTGGAAGCACTGCTCTAGACATTCGGATCAATCAGTGAGCATGTAAACAGGGCAAAATCCCTGCCTTCATGGAGTGTATGATCAATGGGTAGAGTTACAATTTCCTAACTTTCATAGCGAAACTTCCAGCTCTCCTGAAGACTGACAATTTTTACAGGCTTTCCTTACACCAGATCTTAGCATCCTTAGAACACCATAAAGAAGCAAATAAGTATTTCAAATTTATTTTAGTGCTCAGTAGGAGCAAAATGGGGATGCCACATTCTAACATACAACCCTCCTGTATTTCATATAATTTTTTTAAATGCAAGAGCAGGAGCAATCTTCTGAATAATTTATGTGAATCATTTAGATATAAATGAAAACTATGTTTCCACATAACTCATTGACTAATAAATAGTCAGGGTATTGTGGCAAGTTTTAGGCTTACCTCCAGTTAACCTCTATCATATTGTCCAGTCATCAGGGTTACATGTAGTCCCTAATTAAATAAAAAGGGAATAAGGAGCAAAAATATCTAAACATAGATTTTTTTCATGAAACACAAACACTAAATAGCAAACGTAGGAAATACAGTCACAGCTGGCATTTGAGATTTTAAAAGTCTGTGTTCTGGGCCAGGCGTGGTGGCTCACGCCAGTAATCCTAGCGCTTCTGGGAGGCTGAGGCAGGCAGATCGCTCAAGGTCAGGAGTTCGAAACCAGCCTGAGCAAGAGTGAGACCCCGTCTCTACTATAAATAGAAAGAAATTAATTGGCCAACTAAAAATATATAGAAAAAATTAGCCGGGCATGGTGGCACATGCCTGTAGCCCCAGCTACTCAGGAGGCTGAGGCAGAAGGATTGCTTGAGCCCAGGAGTCTGAGGTTGCTGTGAGCTAGGCTGATGCCACGGCACTCTAGCCCAGGCAACAAAGTGAGACTCTGTCTCAAAATATATCTATAAATAAAATAAATAAATAAAAGTCTGTGTTCAAACAAGCCTACCTGAAATTCCTTGGCCTGGCCATTCAACAAGCTGGTATTTCTTGACAAAACAACAGCATGTAGTTATTAGGGACGATGAGCTTTGGAATCAGAGTCTGTTACTCTGATTCTGAATTAGAATTCCTAAATTCTGCTCACAAAAACAGGGCCCATGTAACCCTCTCAATCCATTATATCTTTAGCTCAAACCCTACTTTCGTCTTTAGTTGAACCTTCCATAAAATACGGTTTGAAAGTTTCTACCCATACATCACCGGTCCAACTTAATTCCTTGACACTTTAAAGTATCTCCTAATGGCTTGAAATATCTCAAAGGATAAAGAAAATAATAAGTCAATAGAAAATGACAAGGAAGTGAATGGCTAGTAAGTGTTCTCTCTTTGTGAAATGCAAAAGTAAAAATTATTCGGTTGGTTCCTTATATTGCCACATCTACCATAAAAATCCTTAGGAATGGAGAAAAGCGAGGATTGAGAGAGCTTTTCAAAACTGGGCTTCATTAACTCACTGTTTACCTCAGTTAGTGGGCTGCCATAACAAAATACCATAGAGTGGGTGGCTTATAAACAAGAGACATTTATTTCTCATAATTCTGGAGGCTGGGAAGTCCAAGATTAAGGTGCTAGCACTATAGTTTTCATCCTGAGGCTTCTTCTCTTGTCTTGTGGGTGGCTGCCAACTTACTGTGTACTCACGTGATCTCTTCTTTGGGCACGCAGACAGAGAGCAAGTTCTCTGGTGCCTCTTCTTATGAGGGCAGTAACCCCATCAGGAGGGCTCTACCCTCATGATCTCAACTAAACCTGATTACCTCCCAATGGCCCCATCTCCAAATACCATCACATTGGAGGTTAGGAATTCAACATATGAATTCTGAGCGGACACAATGCAGCCCATAGCACCATTGTTTCAAGTCTGGCCTCTCAGTCCTACACATAGAAAATGGAGAAGGAAACTTTATTTATAAAGCACTTATTCTATTCTGGCACTGGGCTAAGGACTTCAATGCTTTATTTCATTTAATTTCAATGCAATATTTCATTACCACATTGTAATGCTTAAAGATATGAAATAAGTTACTCCAAGTCACAAAACTAGTAAACTTTGCAGAGATTCAAACCCTGTCCCGTTTGACTCCAGTGTTGTAGTCTTTATGAAAGCCCATGGGGCCTTTCTTAAATTTCCACATTTACTGGATAGCTTATTTAAGAGTTGTTAGGCCCAAAGAAAATGGCTCATACCCCCAAGGTCACATGGAACCAATTTGAGTCAGGAAGTCAATGCTTTTTTATTTCATAGAGGGAGCTATAGTTGGTCAAAGAGCATATATTTGTGTTTGCTCTTTAATCCATGAATGGGTTCTAGAAATTGAATTTTTTTAAAAAAAAATTGCTTAGTTAATATGAAGTTAGAGAAAAGAAAATTGGATAGTCTGCAAAGATACTTCAATATTGGCTATTATTTAGCATTCTTATTCTGTTGGGTATGTGATTTTTCATGTCCCTAACATCAATATCATCTAGCTTAGGAGGTAAGGACTATGTCAATCTAAATTATTGTGTACAGCCAAGCATAGTAGAAAAAATAAATAAGAAGCTCAATAACTGTTTGATCATTACCTGGCAACATCAATTGGTATACCTTCAAATATTTTGCTGCTGAGATGGGAGAATGTACAAATATCCTCCCCTAAGGCTGAAACATACAGGATCAAGTCTCCAAGATTCTTACCCCTCTCTCATCTTGACCCAGTGTTCAGCATTCATTCATTCAGCATTCATTGCAACCTCCCTTCCCCCAAACAGCCCCTGTTTAGTGATGCAGGGTTGAGAAATTTTTATTTTCTGTAAAGGGCTAGATAGTAAATACTTTTAGCTTTGCAGTCAATATGATCTCTGCTACAAATACTCAACTCTGCAGTTGAACATGAAAGCAGCCACAGACAACATATAAACAAAGGAGTGTGGCAGTGTTTCAATACAATCTTATTCACACAAAAAAAGATGCTGGCCTAAATTTGGCCTGCAAGCTATAGTTGGCCCACTCCTGCACAAGTAAATAATATAGTTTTTCTTGACATTGTTATGATGAATGACAAAAAAGGATTATATCACACACTTCACAGAAAAACTCAATTAAAGCCCAATTTGAAATTCTCATTTATTTGCCAAAATCTATTTCTGGCCTCTAGTAGCCCAAGTCTCTTCTCTCTTTCCTTCCTACCGCAAATCTTTCAAAGATCCCTATATTTTCCAGAGTATTCAATTCTTGCTTAAAGTGTGCAAACCCCATTAAACAGTTAAAAATACCCATCTTCCTTTAAAAACCAGACTAAGTGAGCATTATTGTTATTGGAATATGTCTATATTCATCAGCATTATCCAAAAAGCAGACCTATACAATATCACACACACACACACACACACACACACACACACACACACCCTATGACCCAGCAATTGCATGCCTATTATTTATCCCAGATACATGAGAGCCACAGGTCCATATAAAGACTTGTACATGCATGTCATACTGGCTTCATATATAATTCCCCAAAACTGTAAACATCCCAGATGTTTATCAAAGGGAGAATAGATTTTTTAAAAAATTGTGGTATATTCGCATTGTGGACTAGTATTCAGCAAAAAATAAATAAATAAAAAAGTAATGAACATGCAGCAACACAGATAGATGTCAAAAATGTTATGCTAAGAAGCCAAATGCAAAAATGAGTACATACTGTATAATTCATTTATGTGAAATTCTAAATGGACAAAATTAAGCTATGGTAATACAAATAGATTAGTGATTGCTTCTTAGATGGGATATGGAAATTGACTGGAAAAGTGCATGAAGGATCTTCCTGGGGTGATAGAAATATTATGGGTCTTAATATACATTAGTCAGAGCTGATTGAATACTTAGGATCTGAATATTTCACTATATGTATATTTTATCTCAATACAAGTTATTTTTAATAATGTATTTACTTGACTTTTTTTTTTTTTTTGAGACAGAGTCTCATTTTGTTGCCCAGGCTAGAGTGAGTGCCGTGGCATCAGCCTAGCTCACAGCAACCTCCAACTCCTGGGCTCAAGCAATCCTGCTACCTCAGCCTCCTGAGTAGCTGGGACTACAGGCATGCACCACCATGCCCAGCTAATTTTTTCTATATATATTAGTTGGCCAATTAATTTCAGTCTATTTCTAGTAGAGACGGGGTCTCGCTCTTGCTCAGGTTGGTTTTGAACTCCTGACCTTGAGCAATCCGCCCGCCTCGCCCTCCCAGATTGCTAGGATTACAGGCGTGAGCCACCACGCCCGGCCTTTACTTGACATTTTAAAAGTCCCAAAATTACAGGAAGTTGTACAAAAGTAAAAAAAAAAAATAAAAGTCCCAAAATGACTGCTGGAGTTCCAGCCATCATATCTACATTCCAAGCAGTAAAAAGAACTAATGGAAAGGTGAAAGGACAAAGAACACAGTCCTATTGTCTGATCCTTCCTAAGGAAACTCAAAGTCCCACCAATAACTAATACTTAAGTTCTTAAGTTTCATCAGACAAGCTAACTAGAAGAGAAGTGGGGAAATAGGCACGTGCACTATTTGGCCAAGCACCTTCCAGAAAGAATAAAATCTGTGTTTGTGGTAATGAGAAAGGGAGAGTGGATCTTGTACTCGCCATCAAATTGGTACTGATTAGCACTATGGTGCTCACATGGTAGTAATATTCTCCAGGGATTAGGGGGTGGGGGGAGTGGGGGGAGGTAAACTCACAACTAAGGGACGTGGTGAGCATTGTAGAGGGGAAGGGCATGCCTCTAAACCTCTCTAGGGAAGAGGCAAAGACATAAAATGTAACCAAAATGTTTGTACCCTCATAATACCCTGAAATAATAATAATAATAAAAACAAGAAAGGGAGAGTGGATATTGGCTATCCATTGGTAGGTCCAACCATACATTAAAAAGTGTGTAAGCACACAATTTCTTACACAATTTCAGGAGATTCATTTATCCTCATAAGATGCCATTTTACATTAAAAACCACTGGTCTGGTAATTGTGAGCAACCAATTATTGCTAAACATAGTGAAAAGTGAATGGCAAACTCAGATGGCAATGGGCATTTAAGAGACACAAGACTGGGTAGAATATGCCATACTCATGCACCTGAAATTAATTCCATTGCCTAGGTCTTCCAGAGGCTGCAATACATTAAGTGGACTGTTCTTAATTGAATAGTATTTAATTCTGCTGCCATCTTAAATTTACAATATGTGAATATTGAAAGATAGGCCACTTCGCTTAAGTGTACATTCTACTTACGTAGTTTATTTGATGACATTAGTTTGCAGGCATCTCTACTTCAATTAATTGCATATTGGTGAAATGCATAATTTAAATTCAGTACAAAACTGAAGTATTGAAATGATAGTCTCTTCAATGTAATTATTCCACATAAGTTGGAGTGCTGACAAAATGTTGTCCTTTATTTTTTTAAATAATAACTTCAAGTATATTCAAGATTAGATAACACAAAAAATGTCAACAAGATATGACAAAAATGAAATGAAAATAATGAGATTAAAACTTTATATCTTTATCTACTTTTTCTTTATAGATTCACAAGCTATTTTTGCTTAGGAACTCCCAATTCCTATACAGTTTTTTCAGCCTGATTTGAAGAATAAGGAGAAGTACCTTAGGAAAATCCTCATAAAGACACAGTATTTTTGCTGCCCAGTAAGCTAGATGTTGATCTGTAAAAATATGTTGACTTTCTTTTATTGTAAAAGCAAAGAGAAAATAAAAGTGATTCAATTCAACAAAGGAAATGCATAATTTATTCTATGCCCTGTATTTGAAGAGTAACTTAAGTGACTTTTTTCGTATAAATTGACCTCTTACCTGAGCAGATATTGACAATTAAATGCCAATGTCCGTGTCCTTTCACTAAATCTAGAATATGAAAAATGTCATTTTTGTTGAGTCATTCACTGACACAGCATCACATTGCTAAATTAACATTTCAATTTCTATCATAACAAACATAGTTGTACTTATTGAGCACCTGCTCAGTGATGGAGCCTTTACATATACCATTAGTGATAGTCTGAATAATGGCTCCCTCATGTCCTAATCCCTGGGATCTGTGAATGTTACTCTATGTGGCAAAGGGGACTTTGCAGATTTGATTAAATTAAAGATCTTGAGATGGGGAGACTATTTTGGATTATCTGGGTGGACCCCATGCAATCAAAAGAGTCTTTATAAGAGAAAAGGCAATGTGAAGATGAAACCAGAGAAAGTTGAAGATACCATGCTGCTGGCTTTGAAGCTGGATGAGGAAGAGTCCTTGAGCCAGAGAAGGAATGAATTCTGACAGCCTCTAGAAGCTTAAAGAGGCAAGGAACAGGTTCTCCCCTAGAGCCTCCAGAAGGAACCAGCCCTACCACTACTTTGACTTGCACCTAGTGAAACTGATTTTGGACTCCTGGCCCCCAAGACTGTAAGAGAATAAATCTGTGTTGTTTTAAGCCACTAAATTTGTGGTGATTTGGTTCAGCAGCAATAGGATACCAACACAATTTCTAATTTCAGAACCATTCTGGAAGGATGGTATTATTATAACACATACACACACACACACACACACACACACTCATACACACACAAACACAAACATACCAGCTTACGCAATGAAGAAATGAGACAGGAAGAGAGGTTTTAAAAAATAGGCAAATATGGCCGGGCGCTGTGGCTCACGCCTGTAATCCTAGCTCTTGGGAGGCCGAGGCGGGCGGATTGCTCAAGGTCAGGAGTTCAAAACCAGCCTGAGCAAGAGTGAGACCCCATCTCTACTATAAATAGAAAGAAATCAATTGGCCAACTGATATATATATAAAAAAAAATTAGCCGGGCATGGTGGCACATGCCTGTAGTCCCAGCTACCAGGGAGGCTGAGGCAGAAGGATCGCTCGAGCCCAGGAGTTTGAGGTTGCTGTGAGCTAGGCTGACGCCACGGCACTCACTCTAGCCTGGGCAACAAAGCGAGACTCTGTCTCAAAAAAAAAAAAAATAGGCAAACATATGCATTTAGGGAATGACAGAGACAAGCTTGGCCTCTAGGTGTGACTTGAAGCCCACAGATTATCCTCTTCTCTTATACTGGATCGCATGAATTATCTAGGCACATTTCACTATGAAGCCATCTAGGCTTCATACACATTTCCCTCTTGCCAGCTAAATTGAAATTCCAAAGGAATTTTCCAGAAACATATCATTTGGGGTTTTATTTTGTAATACTTGAGAAGTGATGAATTAAAAGATAGTTTCACAAATCTTACAAGCATAGAATGGAGCAAATAATTACAGAGTAAAATATTTTATTTAATCATGATAATTGTATGTGCCCAATGTGTATGGAGTGGGGGGTGATTATTTCAAAGTCCTAGGAAGGTTCTGGATTCTGTGGGAGATGACCAGATATGCTGTGATTTGATCTTTATTCAAGTGAAATCTTATTACCTCTGCTACAAGAAAAGTGTTGATAATTTCGATGGATGTGTTTCAGTAAGTTACTGGAACATCAGTGAAGGAGAGTTTTAAACTTTTGCAGAAAACCATTTAGGTATTAGTCTGGTAAAATAGTGACATCTTGTGGCAAATAACAAAAATCCTTAAAGTTAAAAAAAAAAAATCAAGGCTGGGAAGCCAAGCAAAACATAGAAGTAAAAAATTAACTTTTCGTTCTTGCAGATAAAATGAATTTTTCTCATTTTGGCTTTTGGCTGTAAGAAAAAATTCTGGATTCCTGCCTTATAATATATGTTCCATACTAATAGGGACAAAGGAGTTTAATTTAGAAAATAAAAGCCCTCCTATGGATACATCAGAAGACTGCAAATACTTATCAACTCATTTTTTACAGTAAAAATATTTCACCTTTTAAAATGCATGTAACATGAGAAACTTTGATTTATTTCCTTATAAAGGAAACATGTTTTCCCCCTTTAGTTCCAATAGCAGATGCTCTTGGAGATTTCAGCCATGTTCCCCCTGCTGACTCGGGCAATCACCTATGGCTTGGGTGGACGATCATACATTACATGCATTCTCTTTGCCTGAGGTCTATCTCTGGCTGCAGAAATGAGTCCTGTCTGTGCAGGGCAGGCTGGAAATGTCCAGAAGTTAACACCATTGTGAATCACTCTCAACAATAGGGTAGAATACAAAAGGATAAATACCTTAGCTCCCTCCCTTCTTAGTAGGACAATTCTGAGTCATTTTCTACATGGTCTCTCAGGGGGACTCCAGCAGGATTAAAGTCCAGCTGCCCACAACTGCAACTTCCACCTTTTATTATCTTTCCTTTATTCCTCCTTCCCCATGCTTCCTGGAGTTATCACCTAATAAATTATGTATACCCAAATTATTGTCTCAGGGTCAGCTTTTGGAGGAATCCACACAAAAACAGTGATCTATCCATGCTGTATATACACATGTATATGTGTTTCAAAAAAAAATGAGTTATAAGTATTGTTTACCAGTTTCATTAGCAATATGTTGAAATGAAAAGACAAAGACAAGTCTAGCATATTTTGCCTTTACTGCAACAGTAAAACCGTTTATAGTTGCTTCCAGCCCTGCTTCCAAGGGCCTTTTCTTTATGGAATTGGAAGTTCAACTTAGGGAAATTGCCTCACTAAGGAAAGAGAGTACCTCTACTCCAGGGATTTTGTGTCCGTTCTAAAATCCCTGCAAGAAAACTTGAACTAGGTGCTAAGAGCTGGTTGAACCAATTAATTTACTAATTGATTTGGGAATAATATATTAAGATTATATACTTGAAGACCCAAGAATTAGATACATATTTTACAAAACCTACTTATCCATTGGGAGTTGTCTTTTTTCTTTTTTACCAATCAATTTAGTCAATTATTTTGCTTCACTTTCAAGGGCATGTGAGGGGCAAAGAGACCAGTAAGTATCTCAATATTTTACACAAAACAGATCTCAGCCAAGGAGGCAATACACAAAAAAGAGGAGGGTGCAGCTAGTAAGTGATTTAACCATCAATCATATGTAAATTTCAACCCCTGGCCACAATTTTGCATAGAGTCAATTTATTCTGACCTGATGGCAATAGAGGGGCAAAAAAATGCTGTTTTATATTGGCATATGGAAAATTACAAAATAAATCTCAAATATATTCACCTGAACCCTTGATCACAAACAAGTCAAACATGCTAACTACAGCATGTGACTAATAGCACTTTATACACCAAGTGATGTTGGTAAAGTCATGTTTTTCTTTTCCTTTAAAGGAAAACCATTTCCAAGTCAATTATTCTTCTCCTCACGTAATAAATTTATGAAGTTTAGTAGCCATTAAACTAAAAAGGGGATTTATGTTCCCTGAGTTTCAGAACAATAAATGCTTTTTTTTAACCACTATATATTCTAAAACCTAACCCTATCTTGAAATCCATGGATGTCTCCTATTTCATTGGATTTACAAGTATCTTTGTAACTGTAAGTATCATAATATTAATAGTGAGGCATTCTGCCTAGTATTTTACATATATTATTTCATTTAATGTCTGTAACACTGTGATACAGTTCTTATGATTACATACATTTTGCAGATGGGAATACTGAATATTTAGTGAGGTTGCCCATATTCAAGTCAGTCTGACTACAAACTCAAGCTCTTACCTATGGCATCAGCCAGCTATTGATGCATAATATACTATTACAAAATCTCAATGGCACATAAGTTTAAACATTTATTTTTTACATGTCTACACATCACCTGAGGTGGCTCAGCTGATCTTGGTTGGGCTCAGCTGGGTGGCTCCAAGCTTCAGGTTGGATCCAGCTCTGCTCCACATGTCTCTCAACCTCCATGGATCAGCAGACTAGTTGAACCATGGTATTCTCATGGTGATGACAGTAGTACAGAGGGTAAATGGAGCACATAAGGCTTCACAAGGCTTAAGCTCAGATCCGGCACAATGTTACTTCCACCCACATCCCATTGGCCAAGACAAGCCAGGTGGCCAAGCCCAAAGTTTAGGGAGAAGGAAGTATATTCCTCATTTGGTGAAAGGACATGCAAAGTTACATGTCAAAGACTGTGGATACAGAAAGGGTGAAAACTTGGAAACAAGAATTCAACATAACTTTCTCACTATATCAATGGGCTCCCATAGTGGCATAATCTTTCATAAATAATTTGAGATGTATGTATTTGTAGTGAGAGGTAAGGGATGAGCTATCATTCTGATATACTCAAAGATGCTGAAAGAAAATCAAATCTGAGCAATTAAACAAGACACAGATGATATATCTTTAAGTTTTGAAAACCTGAAGTCTAGCATCCCTGTTAGGGTCCGTCATCGGCCAAATCATGAAGCAGGCAAATTTGCCTCTGATGTTCCTCAATTTCATCTCTAATCATCCCTGCTTTTATGTTTCTGTCTTATCTATTTCTCTTGTCCCCATAACAAAATATTCCATCCCTGTAGCCCACTTCCCCTCAACCCCACTCTCTGCATTTCAAGTCTTCACTATCTAACACCCATGAGAAAGTGACAGCTAACTGGATTTTTGCTTAAAGACATCTATATTTTAATGAGGCATTCCTGGACACAAAACACAGGAGCTTAAATAGCAGTTGTCAAAAAAAGATTGGAAATAAAACTTTTATCTTCAAATAAACTTAACTAGAAACCCAATTTATTAAAATGTAACAGTGGGACCATACTATTATACTATTACTAGTCAAATAATATTAATATAATTATTAATAGTCAACTATTATTTGTTGATGTGAAGGGGCAGAAAAGAGACAAAACTCTTTTGTTCTTTGGATCACCCCCTCATAACACCTTTGGTGACCTTTGAAATTCTTCCACAGAATCCCCAGGTACCAAGAAACACTTTGAAAATCCATAACAAAACTCTCATGTTAGGTCCTCTCTTCTTTCAAATCACACTGAGCTATCCACAATCTTTATGAAAGCATAAAGTTGGTCTTGGTCCCAGGGCCTCTGTGATGTGATTTGAGATGCATGTAAAATTTTCTTTCTCTTTAGTCTGTAATAGTGCCTGAATATCTACAATTGAAGGTACTACTTCTTTGGTCTAAGGCATTTTCTTGTCCAGGAGTCCTTTTAAAGGTATAAAAATCTCCGTAGAGAAAGAATTCATCAGTCTATTAATACCTTAGCTTGAATAGGCTTTTTCGGATAGCCTACTGATGGCACATGTAAGTGGAGTAAGAACTGTGAGACCTAAATATCCAAGGGGCATGGTGAAAAGAAGTTGGAAGAAGCTCTGAAAAAAAAAAATGAGCTGAAAAAAAAGGAGATAAAAGTGGAAAGGTGAGGTGAATTCAAAACAGAGGCAAGCTTTGTCTAAGAAACAGCTTTTGACAAGCAAGCTCCAGCTAAGTACCATATAGAGATCATTTTCTCTGAACACCGAGCTCTTAGGAGCTACTCTTTCACTTGCCTTCTGTGGGTAAGCCAAGTAGGTGGGCTTCCTTTGGATTCCACTCTTATTGTGGGATTTGCAAAAACTCTGATTGATCCAGAGCTCAAACCTCCTTTTCAAACCATATCTTCTTTGGAATAAATTGCCCAAGGAAGAACAGTCTCAAATTATTTATTTCATTTTGTGTAGATACTGGAAAGGGGGAAATAGGACAAATGGGCATAGATAGGAGTTTTCTGGATAGTTGCGTTACATCTAAAAGTCAATCATATGGTAAGTGGTCAATTGTGCCTCATCAAGAGCAAAAAAAAAAAAAAAAAGGCCAGGCGCTGTGGCTCATGCCTGTAATCCTAGCCCTCTGGGAGGCCAAGGCGGGCGGGCGGATCGCTCAAGGTCAGGAGTTCAAAACCAGCCTGAGCAAGAGCAAGACCCTGTCTCTACTGTAAATAGAAAGAAATTAATTGGCCAACTAGTATATATAGAAAAAATTAGCCAGGCATGGTGGTGCATGCCTGTAGTCCCAGCTACTCGGGAGGCTGAGGCAGGAGTATTGCTTGAGCCCAGGAGTTTGAGGTTGCTGTGAGCTAGGCTGACGCCACGGCACTCACTCTAGCCTGGGCAACAAAGCAAGACTCTGTCTCAAAAAAAAAAAAGTGAAAAAATACAGAACTCATTAAATTACTATAAAATGACTTACTCTTTAGAGTTGGGATGTACTATTAAGTAACAGGTGGTTGTCAAAAGGCTAAAAATTCACAAAATATAAAAAAATAATTAATGTTTCCTATAAAATTCTTTAAGACTTCACTGGAAGCTTCTAGTGTATTTGTTCAATTCAATTCACCAAATATCTCTTGGCTTTCATGCCGGGCACTATGCTAGGTGCTAGAAAGGCAAAGATAAATAGGACATTCTCTTTGCTCTCAACATTCTCAAAATCTAAATAAGGAAGACAGAAATATAAATGGCTGGCTATATTATAGTGAAATAACTGCTACATTAGAGGTATAAAGAGTAGTATAGAAGTCAGCTGGGAAGGAATGATGTTTGACTGTCAGGGAGAGGGAAGATGGCAGGTCAGGGGAGCTACCCTACAGAGGGAGCCTCTGTAGCTCAGGTGGGCCTTGAAAAACTATCAGAAACTTAGAGCTGAAGAAAGGCATAATTAGATTGGCTTTCTTGAAAGAGCACTCAACCATGGGGAAGAAGATAGTCAAACTAGTTAAGAGGTTCTTGGAATCAATCAGTAAACATCGATTAAAAGAGACCAAATAAAATGTGGAGTTTGGGGACAGAGGAGAGATTTCTTCCAGGTGACTTCAGGAGGTAGATAAAATGAAAGCTCTCCAGTACTCAAGCAAGAGGTATAGAAAAGGCAACCACTTTGTACATACATGAGTCAACTAAAATTTTCCAACTCCTATGATGCATTGCAGTATTTAATAGTTGTGATCCTAATACTTGTTCCCTCCGGAGAAGAAGGAAACCAAGTCTCCCTTTTCAAGATTAGTCAAACAGCTTCTGGCAATAAGACATGGATCCTGGCCGGGCGTGGTGGCTCACCCCTGTAATCCTAGCACTCTGGGAGGCTGAGGCGGGTGGATTGCTGAGGTCAGGAGTTCAAAACCGGCCTGAGTGAGACCCCGTCTCTACTAAAAATAGAAAGAAATTAACTGACCAACTAAAAATATATGTACAAAAAATTAGCCAGGCATGGTGGTGCATGCCTGTAGTCCCAGCTACTTGGGAGGCTGAGGCAGGAGGATCACTTGAGCCCAGGAGTTTGAGGTTGCTGTGAGCTAGGCTGATGCCAGGGCACTCACTCTAGCCTGGGCAAAGTCTGTCTCAAAAAAAAAAAAAATAAGACATGGATCCTTTCATAAGGACACTCAAATAGAATTCCAGTATTATGCCCCCTGGAAATCTCCATATGAAGTAGCTACCCTCCTGGCATGGCTATGAGAAACTTCTGTTTGCATTAGGCTGCAATGTCTTGACATCATGATAAATTTCTGAGGATCACTTTGTCACACATGCACTATGCAAAACATTGCAAAAATGGGTAGAAATAAAATATCAGAACTCCACGATCAGTGCTAGACAGCATGTAGTAGGGTAGAGTTGGTAGCGTGATTGGGTGTGTCACCCCATCAATTAAAAACCCACTACTGAATGTCAGTACCTAGAATCTACCTGGCATAAGTAAGGACTCAAATAATATTTGATGGATGAATGAATAACAAAGGAATTACAGATATCAAGAAAACAAAAATGACTTTCACTTGATACTTGTCTCTAAAATGGTAAGAAAATACTAATGAATTCCCTCATATGGTTGCAATAAAAAAAGCATAATAAATATTTTGCCATATTCTCTCATTATTTTTTTCTATTTTAATCTTCTGCAGTTCAAAGTTGCATCAGAAGTGGGGACACATTTCAATTTTTAGAAGAGCACATTAATTGAGTTCTTTCCCATTCCTGTAACTTAGTGGAGAAAAAAAGATTTTTTATGAATAAACAAAATATGGGGTTATATTCAGAATAAAGGTGGGGAAAAGATCTGGAAAATTATGGCAAATTGCAGTACATGTCCGTGGTCATTAGTACCCCCACTGTCAAGTTGTAGGGCACAACCCTCCATTGAAAGAGAGCTGAATCCCAAAATTCTCCAGAAATAAAATTAAAATGTGACCCAATATGTCAAAACTTAGTGAACATTTTTACGACCCATCAATTGTATCATTGCAAGTCGTTAGAGTGAAGATTTTGATGAACATCAATTTCTACATCAAGAAAAATAAATGAGCCTCCATTTCTTCCCTTCCCTTTGTTCTCACCTTCAAGTTGTTAAGGTCTTTGAGTAGAATAAAAGATGACACTTCAAGAGCTCACAAATCAGACTTAACTGTTCCCATGTCAGTTTGAGTTTAGAAAAGATTACTTTCATCTAACAGCCCTCTCAGATACAGTACTGTGGTGGGGTACTATGTCACCTCCAGAAATGATTTATATTGCATCCATCTAAATTTTAAAATATTAGAGAACTCTGCCTTCTATCTGTCTCCATGGTTTTAGAATAGCTCCCAACAGTGCATTAATAGCACAAAGAACAAAGAAAGGCATTTTCCTATTCCTTAACTACCTACAATCCTAAATTAAATTAATATTTAGAAAGAGGTTCAGAATAGAGGTCAAAATGAACACACACATGCAACTATTTTCCAGGTTTCCAGTCATCATAAGAGAAACAATCTAAACTGAAAGTTTAATCACTTTTCATTAAAAAAAAAAGACATCAACTAAATGTAAGGGGCCCTTGTGAGGAATGCGAATATGAATAATCTCTTCCCTCAATGAACTCCCAATCTAGCAGGGACAATAAAAGATTACCTAAATATTTAAAATGTACAGAATAATAAGATAATTGTCTTGAAAAAGTGTCAAAAGAGCCAGCAACACTCAAAGAAAGAAGGGATGACTTAAGAACTAATCAGGACTGGAATGTAAGGACATTCTAGTCAAAGGACATGGGATAAACATAGGATCAGGTGACTTCAAGGAGATGTGAACTGTCCAGTTCCTCTAGGAATCAAGAGAGCAGTAGAGAAAAGTCTGGAAAACTAAGTGTGAAATAAATAAAGGGTGACCTTGAGTGTCAGGGCCAAGAGTTTGGATTTTATAAGATCATCAATGAGGACACCTCAAAGTGAGGAAATTATATGATGTCAGCTGCAGTTTAGATTAATTTGCAAGTAATGTGAGGCTGGGATAAAGAGAGAAAGAGAGACCTCACTCATGTGGACGCTAACAAGACGCCTATTATAATAATGGTCCAGTAATGAGACCTCAACCTAGGGCCCCAGCAGGAGGAGTGGAAAGAAAGGTCCAAATTCAAGAAATATAAAGAGACATAATTTCCAGAGTTTCATAAGTGCAGACTAAATGGGTTGAGAAAAATATGAATTAGCTGTGAAGTCTGTGTGACTAGGAAAATGGTGTGGCATTAATACAAATTAGAAAGCCAAAAAAATAGTGCACAGGGAAAGGGAAAAGATAATTAGTTCAGGTTTAAAATATGTTGAATTTTAGTTCCCCGTGGAGCAATCAGGTAGGAAGTCTGGCTTAGGTTCAATAGCATGAACTTCAGTAGACCCATTCAATTTTGTGAAATCATCGTGTGTGTGAGCAGAAAATATAGACAGTAGAGCTGATCACAGGATGGGTATTATCAAGGCCCACCTACAATGAGGTCAAGAACGATGAGTATTTCAAATTACTAGCAAAAGTGGTATTGAGATGGATGGTTTTGAAGCCTAGATTGGACAGGATATAAGAACAGACTTGTGGTTTCTTTCCCTATATCAAATCTCCTTACTTCCCTGATTTCCATGTCTTTTTCTTTGTTACGTAGAATCTCTCTATCCTTTTCTTCTAGCCTAGCTGATCTACTGTAGTGTTTCACCTTGCCACTAGCCCTTGTAGATCAGTATACCCATGGAGTGGTATAATTGAATCAGGGTTTCCAAAATACAGTGTGGAAAGTGGGCTTTAGAAAAAGTCACTTTTGTCAGACCTAGGAATGCAGTAATTTTTTTTTATTCCAGCATATTACGGGAGTACAAATGTTTAGGTTACGTATATTGCCCTTGCCCCACCTGAGTCAGAGCTTCAAGCTTGTCCATCACTCAAGACAGTGCCCACCACACCCATTAGGTGTGTATATACTCATACCCAGCAGTAAATTTTTGGCACATTAACAAAGCAAGATATTCCCTCCACTAAGTCACCACCACAGACAGAGAAAAGGGAGTTGGGGGGGGGGGCAGAAAGAGGAGGAGGGGGCCAGGAATTGCAGCTCATGCCTGTAATCCTAGCACTCTGGGAGGCTGAGGCAGAAGGATTGCTTGAGCCCAGCAGATTGAGGTTGCTGTGAGCTAGGCTGACGCCAGGCACTCACTCTAGCCTGGGCAACAAAGTGAGACTCTGTCTCAAAAAAAAAAAAAAAAAAAAAAAAGAAGAAGAGGAGGAGGGAAGAAGGAGGTAAAGAGAAGAACAAGAAGAAGAAGGGAGGGAAGGAAGGGAGGAAAGGAGGAAGGGAAGGAGGGAAGAGGGAGTTTTATATTGAATCTATTGAGGTACAGTAGAATCACATAAATACAATTGCTTTCAATAACTCAAGTCAACATGGAGACAAGAAATCTAGATATACCAGTCCTCATTATACATCAATCCAACAAAGCAAATCTTCACTCATTATTCTGCTTCAGACATATAGACCCTATTTCGGTCTATTAGAAGTAGAAAACAAGGTAGAATAATAGAAAGGATATTGAATTCAAAATATTTTTTATTAATCCAAACTTTGCTTGGTATTAAAGATGTGAATGAAGACAACATATTTACCTTTTGAGCCTTAATTTTCTTGCATATAAAATAGTTATAACCTTATGGTATTATTTTAAATTAAAATACATACATGTATGTCTTCCTATGTGTTTCAACCACCGAATTCAACATAGTCTCAATAACTTCTAGTTCATTTCCTTACAGAATTACTGTTAGATGAAATAATGTGTTTGGAGGCACCTGGAAAATAGTAGATTAGCTTGACAAACTTACAAAGTAATAAAATGATGCTTGAAAAGATAGCTTTAGCTATGTACATATGCTCATGATTCTTTTTAAGTTGACATTGAAAATGAACTTATTTTACTAATACCTTGTTGCCTTATTGAAGTTCTAAATATTCTACATGCTAAACTAAAATTGTACTGCATTCCCTAGAGTATTTTCAATCACTATAAAACACCATCTAACTGCAGTGCATATTTCTTAGATGCAAGCCGTACATATTTGACTTTGAAACTATGCTGACTGAGAGAGAAAATGTTGTGTTGATTAGCTTCCTAAGCCTCACTAGATTTTTCAAGATAATCACATTCTACTCTACATTTTAGTTGTATAAATGTGGCCTTAATCTGCGTCTATCTGACCTCCAAAATTTAAATGAAAATCATTTCTAACGCATGGATCGCTGACCCCTTGTGGTAGTTAATTACAAAAGGTCTACAAGTTCATATACACACAGAATGTTACTTTTACATTAACTAAATAATGTCTCGTGAATATTTGTGCTAATGTTTTAAATATTACTTACTATTGGGATTAATGAAATATCATCACAACGCATTTATATTAGAAAAAACTATTGCTTTCAAGTAACAGAAGCCCAATTCAAACTAAAATTGAAATTTATGAGCTCATATATCTGAAAAGAATATGGATAAATTGAGACACGAATAGATCTAGTGGCTCGAACTATGAATATGGGACTCCATCTCTTTAAATATCTCAGCTTTGTCTCCTGCCTTCGAGATTTATTCTCATGCATATTTTACTATTGAGTAGGTGGTTGCCAGCAGCTACGGGTTTATATAGACAAGTCCTGACAATCTAGGACAAAAGGGATTTCCTTCCTCTCAGAAGTCCCAGCAAAGATCCTGAGACAATCTCAGATTAGGCAGCCCATGTTTATCCGGGATATAGTTACTCTGATCAGGGAGATAGGATACTCTGATGGGTCAGGCCCGAGATACATGCCCAACTGCTAGAGCCAAGTGTAGAGTCAAAGTCACCCAACATGAATGGACTGAGAGTAGAAA
This sequence comes from Microcebus murinus, assembly GCF_040939455.1. Lineage (NCBI taxonomy): Eukaryota > Metazoa > Chordata > Mammalia > Primates > Cheirogaleidae > Microcebus > Microcebus murinus. Next base: position 105,042,726 of record NC_134136.1, read on the forward strand.
AGGGAGGGATGATTTACCATAGAAAAATTGGGGTACTGGTACCTCAGTAAGGGGAAGGAATGCTAACCAGCAAAAATATTATGATTGTTATAGTATTGTGGAATACATAGCGGTCATTTACAATAGCACATTTTCTCAACGTGTGGATCTTAAAATGTTTTGACGTTTAAAAAGTATTCTCACATTTGAAAACCTTGAAAATCACTAATCAATTCTTTGTTCTGTAGGAGTATATGTACCGATATAGATCAAATACATGGACGAATAATGGAAGTTTCTGTCTCTCAATTTAGATGATTAGTGTGGCAAGTGTGATGCCTGAGATGTCTGCTTTGAAACTTCTTGTGCCTATAAGTCACTAGCTCAGTGAGTTTTCCTGGTCCATTAGGTAACTTCACAAAGCATTGCCTTCTCTAGGGAGCAGGAAGCAATATGAAAAGAAAATCTCATAAAGCACATTTTCAGCAAGAATTTTCTTTCAATTGAAGTGTTTATTCCTGAATCGTCTGAGGTATTCAGGTTAGCTGCTTCCAGAATGCGTTTATGAATTTCCTTAGCGCTAATTGGAAATTAGTTATGCATTCTACATATGAAGGCCTTTACTCTTTTAACACTTCCTTCCATGAGATAGCTTAACACAAAGTAATTTTATGAGGTTAATTATTATGGTGCGCTCTAAGTGAGCACAATTGTTGGCATCATTATGTACTCATGAGTGGCAAGTGCCCCCTTCCACTCCTGCACTTTTCTAGCTACCTGGATGTTCATCTTTCCATGGAAGGAAAATCTATTGTGTCATAAGAGATCACTTCACAATTACATTATGCATAAGCTTTTTATAAAAGCAAGTACTTGCATGAGAAAGCCTATTTTAATCATCCCTTCAGCAATGTGCAGCCCTGTGGTTTTAATCTCACATACAGCTACATAGATGACACACTACTATCTATTCATAAAATCATACTATGCCTCAATCACACCATAATGTTTAGAGCCCCCAAATCTTTTTCCTTAACAAATTGCAACTAAATAGTTTATTCCTGGTGATTTCATTTTTTTATTAAAGAAAGTTCTGATACATTTTAACTAAAAAAAAATGTTGATTGTTCAAAGCAGTAATTCATATGACATTTGCAAAGACATAACACACATTCATTGATTTTTTTCCTTCTCCCTTTCTCCTCCCTGTATTTAAGAAATTCTTTTTTTTGTTTAATTTATTATTTTAAGTTGAAAAATAAAAATTGTATATATTTATGGTATACAACATGTTCTGATATATATCTGTATAGACACAATGTAGAATGGTTAAATCAAGTTAATTAACATATGCATTACCTCACATACTTATCATTTTTTTGTGGTGAGAACATTTAAAATCTAATTTCTCTGCAATTTGCAAGGATACAGTGCATCATTGTTAACTATAGTCACCATGTTGTACAATAGATCTTTTGAAGTTATTCCTCCCATCTAACTGAAATTTTGCATCTTTTGACCAACATCTCCCCTCTTTTCCTGCTCCCAGCCACTGACTTCTTTCTTAAATAATATTATCTTTCTTGATGCTTACTTTGTACACTATGATATATGTTTACATTTCTATAATTTTTATTTGAAATCTAAAATATATTTTCCCTCCCAGCTAAGGTCATCAAAAATCTTATTTTCCTCCCTTCTCACACTATTTTCTTTTCTTTGGTTTAGTTTTTTTAATTTGCATATATTCATAGGCACATTCTTTTTAAATGCATCATTTAAAACATTGTCTGGACACATTCATTATATTGCACCTGCCATACTGATCCCTACATGTGTTTTAGCTTCACAGTCAAAATGTATTTGGTGCTCACCACTGGTCATTTGTCCAGTCCTCAGTCGGTTGGCTGAAGTTCATCCTCTTGTACTTTTCTCAAGAAGAGTTCATGAAAATCATATCCCTTTGTGTTCTTGCATGTTCAGATTATAGGCATACCTGGTTTTAATGCACTTTGCTTTATTGCACTTTACAGATATTATGTTTTTTACTAGTTGAAGGCTTGTGGCAACCCTGTGTCTCGCAAGTCTATCAGCACCATTTTTCCAACAGTGTGAACTCACTTCTGTATGTGTCACATTTTAGTAATTCTCGCAGTATTCCAAACTTTTCGTGATTATTATACCTGTTATGATGATCTGTGATCAGTCATCTTTGATGTTAGTATTGTAATTGTTTTGGGGGGCCACGAACCATGCCCAAATAAGACAGTGAGCTTAATCGATTGATATTGCATGTGTTCTGACTGCTTCACTGACCAGCCATTCCCCCTTCTCTCTCCCTTTTCTTGGGCTTCCCTATTACCTGAGAAACAACAATATTAAAATAAGGCCAATTAATAACTCTACAATGGCCTCTAGTGTTCAAGTGAAAGGAAGAGTTGTACATCCCTCACTTTAAATCAAAAGCTAGAAATGATTAAGCTTAGTGAGGAAGGCATGTCAAAAGCCCAGACAGGCTGAAAGCTAGGCCTCTTATGCCTGTTAGCTAAATTGTGAATGCAAAGGAAAAGTTCTTGAAGGAAATTAAAAGTGCTACTTCAGTGAACACATGAATGATAAGAAAGTGAAATAGCCTTATTACTGATATGGAGAAGGTTTTAGTGGTCTGGGTAGAAAATCAAACCAGTCACAACATTCCCTTAATCCAAAGCCTAATCCAGGGTAGGGCCCTAACTCTCTTCAATTCTATGAAGGCTGAGAGACGTGAGGAAGCTGCAGAAGAAAAGTTGTTGGTTCCTGAGGTTTAAGGAAAAGAGTCATCTCCATAACATAAAAGTGCAAGGTGAGGTATCAAGTGCTGATGAAGAAGCTTCAGCAAGTTATTCAGAAGATCTAGCTAGGATCATTGATAAAGGTGGTTACACTAAACAACAGATTTTCAGTGCAGATAAAACAGCCTTCTATTGGAAGAAGATGCTATCTAGGACTTGCATAGCTAGAGAGGAGAAATCAGTGCCTGGCATCAAAGCGTCAAAGGATAGGCTGACTCTTGTTAAGCGCTAATGCAGCTGATGACTTCAAGTTGAAGACAATGTGTATTTACCATTCTGAAAACCCTAGGGCCCTTAAGAACTATGCTAAATTTATCCGCCTGTGCTCTATAAATGGAACAATAAAACCTGGATGACAGCACATCTGTTTACAACATGGCTTACTGAACTTTTAAACTCACCGTTCAGACCAACTGCTCAGGAAAAAAAAAAAAAAAAGATTACTTTTGAAATGTTACTGCTTATTGACACTGCACCTGGTCACTCCAACAGCTCTGATGGAGATGTACAAGGAAATTAATGTTATTCTTATGCCTGCTAACACAACATCCATACATGCATTCTGCATCAAGGGGTAATTTTATAAGGCTATAGCTGCCATAGATAGTGTTTCTTCTGATAGATCTCGGCAAAGTAAATTAAAAACCTTCTGGAAAGAATTCACCATTTTAGATGCCTTTAAGAACATTCATGATTCACAGGAGGGGGTCAAAATATCAATATTAAGATATTAATGTTGATATTATATAGATAGATAGATATAGGTATAGATTGAGATAGAGATAGATTGTAAGGATCACACAATTATAGATGCTGAGAAGTCCCATGATCTGCCATCTGCAACCTGAAGACCCAGAAAACCCAGTGGTGTGGCTCCAGTCCATGTTCAAAGGCTTGAGAACCAGGAGTGCCAAATATGTAAGACCCAGTTGGAGGGTAGGCAAACACTAATGTTCCAGCTGAAGAAGTCAGGAAGAGAGAGCAAACGTTCCCTTCATCTCCTTTTTGTTCTATTCAGGGCCTCAAAAGATTAGATGAGGCCCAGCCACATTAGGAAGAGCAGTATGCTTTACCCAATCTACTGATTCAAACACTAATTTCAAAAATATGTACAACTATAATATGCTAATAAAAATATTTTTAAAAAACCCAAAATGCTAATTTCATCCAAAACACTCTCACAACCAGACCCATAAATAATGTTTAACCAAATGTTTGGTCACCCTATGACCCTGTCAAGTTGACATATAAAATTAACCATCACAGGCCGGGCACAGTGGCTCACACCTGCAATCATGGCACTCTGGGAGGCCGAGGTGGGCAGATCATTCAAGGTCAGGAGTTCGAAACCAGCCCAAGCAAGAGCGAGACCCCATCTCTACTAAAAATAGAAAGAAATCAATTGCCCAGCTAAAAACACATAGAAAAAATTAGCTGGACATGGTGGTGCATGCCTGTAGTCCCAGCTACTTGGGATGCTGAGGCAGAAGGATTGCTTGACTTGAGCTCAGGAATTTGAGGTTACTGTGAGCTAAGCTAACGCCACAGCACTCTAGCCCAGGCAACAGAGTGAGACTCTGTCTCAAAAAAAAAAAAAAAAATTAACCATCATGGATTTGGACAAGACAATCTCTGTGTCTCTCTCAACTCGAGGATGTTCTCGTTATTTGAAAATCGGTGCCTCCCTTATTTCCATCTTTTAAAGAATATATTATAATCTTATTTTTTATTTATGTCTTATAAACCTTATACCAAAACTTTTGAAAATAGAGAAGAGAAAACTACATAATCTTATTGCCACAACACAACCATTATTATCTTTTTGACACATTTCCTTGTAGTCTTTTTTCCAAATGCATGTTTTCATAGTGGATTGTACTTTTACTGCCCATACCATTTTATGCAATTAGTTTCACTCGATAATATTTTCTCTATAGTCATTATAATTTTTTTTGAAAAATTTAATTTGTTATTTTGAATAATTATAGATTCACAGGAAGTTATAAAAATGTACAAGGAGGTTCTGTGTACTCTTCATCTATTTTCTCCCATAGTAACATATTCCATAACTATAGACCAGAAAATTGACATTAGTACAATCTATAGAGCTTACTTCGATTTCATCAGTTTACATGCACAATTGTTTTTGTGTGTGTGGCTCTATGCAATTTTATTACATGTGCAAAATTGTGTATCCACCACCACAATCAAAATACAGATCTATTCCATCACCATGAGGCTTCTTTTTGTACCCCTTTGTGGTCACACCTACCCTCTTCCCCTCCTCATTCCTAATCCCTGACAACCACTAATCTGTTATTAATCTCTATAATTTTGTTACTTGAAGGATGTTATATGATGTAATCACACAGTATTTACCATTTTGAGATTGGCTTTTTTCACTTAGCATAATTCCCTTAAGATTCATACAAGTTATTGCATGTATCATTAGTTCATTTGCTTTTATTATGAAGTAGTATTCCATTGTCTGGATGATCCAGAGTTTGTTTACATTCACCCATTGAAGGACATCCAGAATTGTCTTTAGTTTTGGACTATTACAAATAAAGCATTTGTGTGCAGATTTTTATGTGAAGCTAAGTTTTCATTTCTCTAGGATAAATTACCAGCTCATATGGTGTTAGAAAGTGAATGCTTGTGCACCCTCCCTCTAAAATTCATATGTTGGTACTCTAAGCCCCAGTGTGGCTGTATTTGGAGTGAGAGAGTGATTGAGTTTAAATGAGGTTATAAAGTGGGGCCCTGTTTCCATAGGATTAGTGTCCTTATAAGAAAAGATACCTGAAAGCCCCCCGCCCTCTCTCCACATGCATGCACAAAGAAAAAGCTCCATGAGGGTATAATGAGAAGGCAAGCCAGAAAGAGAGCCCTCACCAAAAACCAACCAGCCAGAACCTTGATCTTGGACTTCTAGCCTCTCCAGCAGAATGAAAAAATAAATTTCTGTTGTTTAAGCCATCCAGCCTGCAGTATTTTGTTATGGCAGCCCAAGCAGACTAACATATATAAGTACAGTTTTAGTTATATAAGAAACTCTCAAACAGTTGTCCAGAGTCGCTGTACCACTTTACATTTCCATCAGCAAGGTGTGAGTGATCAGGTTCCTTCACATCTTTGCCAACATTTGGTATTGCCACTAATTTTTATTTTAGCCATTCTGATAGGTGTATATGGTGATATCCCATTGTGGCTTTGATTTGCATTTCCCAAATGGCTAATAATGCTAAGCATCTTTTCCTGAGCCATATTTCCTTTTATTTCCTCAACACTTTGAAATGCCAGGTATTAATCCCAGTCTGCAAAAAATCATATTTGCTAAAAATTTAACCTTATTTTTCTAAAACTGAACACAGTTTCTATTCTACACTCTGGTATCAGTTAGCTATTTCCAAAATAACTTAGCATGTGAAACAAATTCAAAGTGTCAAAGAATATAACAATAAGCATTTTTTCATAGGCTGGTCTATGCGGGACTTGGCTGAGTGTCTTTACTTGAAGCTGCAGGTCTGACTTGGCATGGCTGGGGTGGCTATCCCCTATGGGTGTTCATTTTGGAGTCCAAGTAGAAGAGGCAGCAGCTTCCTTGATGAAGCTCTTTTCATAGTGGTGGTAGAGGCTCAAGAAGGTACATGGAAGCATGAAGGTCTCTTACGGCCTAGGCTTGAAACTGGAGAACTGTCATTTCTGCCCACATGCCATTGGTCAAAGCAAGTCGCATTTCCAAGTCCAAAGTCAAAGAATAGAGAAATACACTGCTCACAGCCTCCTGTGTGAGCAATTGTAAATTATATGGCATAAGGCATGGATAGATGGAGGGTGAATAATTAGGGTCAATAATTTCAATCACAACCCAATAAGTCACTGGATGGCTAAAAGTAGTTCTTTGATACATCAAAGTTTCCCTTTGAGTTTATATCTATACATTAGAAAAGGGATTTTTGTAGTTCTAAAGCATGAGGGATAAGGAGCACCTTCTATGGAGAGTCATTATTTATCCATTATGACTTCTTATAATTCCCCTCTTCACCCCCCCTCTGCTCTTCAGTCATCAGTCCACACAAGTCACTACTACATCATCTTGTGCCAATGTCAAGGCTTTTTCAAGTGGATTGGTTCTATATCAAATCTTCTTGCCCTCTAGTGAGTCCTGTGGGGTCATACTTTAATGCTATAGAAATGTCTCAGGTACATCTGCCCATATACTATTACAAAGTGGATTACAATAGTTCCCCATCTCAAGGGCCCTTGAGGATTTGACCCTTGGTCTACATTCTTGAAACCCTAACTCAAGAACTCTATAGAACTCTACCAGGGCCAAGGTAAACAAAGGTCCTATTGAGTTTGCTCTTGGATAAGCACTGTTATAGGGGCAAGCTACACATGGCGATTGAGATTATTCATTGTATGGTTGTGTAATTTATGAATAATCTGAGACTGATGAGATGTAGGTGCACTGAAGAATAGAATCTAGTCATGAACTCCTGAAAAGTTCACAATACTACGAAAATATAAATGCTGATCATCCTTGAGTGGAGGTGGCCCACATATACTCAGCCTCATTTCTTGTGACCCCCACAAGTCCTGTATAGAGTAATTAGGGACACTGGAAGCCACACATAGGAGTTGTAAGGTCTGTGTTGTGCTGTCCCTGTGCATACTATTTCTCTTATATGTCCTTTATTAAAGCTAAGTAAACTTGGTGCTATGTGAAGCCTATTGTATCTTTTGAATGTGATGATCCATCTGAACCTAAGAACTTTTTAGTGGTTTTGCAGGTTTCAAATCTATGTCTCCCATGAGGACTTGATCCAGTTTGGGCGAGGATGGGTGAGGCAAAGGTTCTTTTCAAGAACCTCTGTGATATTCAACCTCTTTCCTATTTTCTTAACTTGTCTTCCTAGTCATTGATCGAGGAATCTCTATCCAGGATCAGGAATGGAGAAAAAACTGTCTCTTACTGATGATATAACTTTCCAAATCTTTTGTCTATAGTCATAAATTTAGTTTTGTTTTTCAACTCAAATGCCAAAACTCCGATGCTATTGTCTGTGTGTTTTGGAATGTCAGCCCTTCTATGAGGAAGAAAAGCTAGCTTGGTTAATGTCTCTAAATATTATCCTGCCACACCTGTCAGACGAGGCAGAGTATTATATTGTAGGATGAAGACCAGCTTTGGTACTCAACCTTCCTTGGTTCACATCTCAGCTTCAGCTCTTAGTAACTGTATGACTTGCAGCAAGTCAATTATACTCTCTGAGTCATTTAATAAAAGCTAAAAGTTTTAATTACTCTTCAGGCTTGCCCATTCTTCTTTCAGATCCTCTCAATTCTTTTTCTCCAGTGCCACAAGGATTTTGCTTTCCTCATACTTTACATTAGAGTAAAGGGTCATATTTAAGTCTCAGTTTTTTCCTTCACTGGTTTTAAAGGTGAAATATCATATTTGTACCTCATTGCCTCCACTCCTAGTGCCACATTTTTTAGAAAACTAAACAGCCAAAGAGATGTAGGAAGGGAAGAAAATCCACATCTGCGTGACTAAAACAATTTCTGCCTCACCTTACTACATCTCTCCAATGTCTAACAATGTCAGAGCACAGGTATTCTACCAGAATACCTTTTCCTTAATCCCATTCTTATTTCCTCAACTGTCACATTGTGCTTATCAGAATCAATATATATATATATACACACACACACATACATATCCCACTGTGTGTATGTGTATGTGTATGTGTGTGTATCTCTTCCTCTCTTCCTCTCACCTTACTCATCTTTCCTTTATACCAATGATCATCACAATAGCCTTGAAAGAGTACACCAAAAATTCTCATTAAAGTGATGATAGTACCTCCCTCACAGGTTTTAGAGGACATCAGGTGAGCTCACTGATTGAAAATTTCTTTGTAAATCATAAAACACTAAGCACATAAGTATTAATGTACCAACAGTAGCCATGGCAGCAGCAGTAGAAGCAGTAGCTATATTCCTGGCACCAGATAAAAACCCATCAGGGATACAGACCTGTATGGCTAATTGTCGGAACAGGTGGTCAGAAGTTTATTTGCATAAGAGACTAAGGAGCTCCTGGGAAATATCACATATTAAAGAGAGAAAGAAGCACAGTGAATTTGACACAGTAGCAAAACTACTGATGATGACTAATTAATGTTGCAGCAGCTGAAGACTGTAGAAATCTAATATCAGTCAAAGATCTGAAACTGATACAAAAAGCCTTGGTTGCTAAGAGACAGTAGTGATTCTGAGTACAGTGAGATGACAGTCATTTGAACTCAACACCACATCTGAAAGATTTGTAGGTCCTTAGGAGGAAAAGTAGCTATAATGAAAATATAGATGACTAAAAAAGAAAGTCTAGAAAACACTGGGCACCCACACGTTGCTCTGGTATTCTTCTAATAAAAGGCAACTCACAAAATAAGTCACAAAGCACCAAGAAGTATTGATACTTTAAAGGCTCCAGGAGCATTTGGAGAGTACACAAATATTGGTACAAGAAGGCCCCTAAATTAACAAGTGGATACTTCAGCTTGGAAGATAATACAAGAAACAAATGAGAACAAATAAACAAAACAAATTAAAGCAAACCTATTCCAAGTGCCTGTGCATGAACTGTTTATATAATAACTATTTTGGACTAAAAATAATTCACAGACCAGCAGAGGTTTGTGGACCACAATTTGAGCAGCACTGAATTAGAGAATAAGTGATCCTGTTCTTTCAAAAACACACACAAAAGTACATTCCCATTCTATGAACTTCTTTGTGTTGCTACACTGAAGTTTTTAGGTATTTACATTTAAGAGATATAGGTGTTCCAAACCTTCTATCCTTGGTGACATAAAGGAAATGAACTTGCTTCTTCCATTACTCCACTTCTTTTGAGAGTCTTCCTAAATTTCATAGCTAACAAGAAAAATTCTACAATTCTAAAAAATAAAAATAAACAAGTCCATACGTATAGTATCACAGTGCTTTTCAGAATTCTCTTGCACAAAAACTTCCAAAGTCTACAAAAAATTAATTGAATGTAAATCTTTGGTACTTAGAAACCTGAAGTGTGTCTGCTATGGCTTAGATTCCTAGAAGACACTTTTTCTTCCCCCTAGACATAAATATCCCCATTGTGGGTTACATATGTTTAACAAGTAGGAGGCATGAAAATTGCTATGCTTCTATTTTGTCTTGAGGTTTTTCAATCTTCACTTGTATCCTAGCATGCCAAACAGGAAATAATCATTATTATTTACTACTCACAAATGAAAAAGTAATGGTAAGAATGTGTATTCTTCTAGCTAACAATTACTTTTTATTTGACTGCAAAAGAACCACTCATATTTATTAGACACTGGCTATAATAAGCAAAAATAATTAAAATTATTGCACAAGCATCATGTAGTTAAACCATTTTTCGAAGAACAGCTTTGAGTTCTTAGAATCACTGAATCTTAGACTTAGAAGACAGTTTAAAACTTTGACACCCCAATGTAAATTTTTCAAAATCAACACTATTAACACAGTTCATCATTAAAGATAATCAGAAAATATAGATAAGATATAAGATAAAAGATAGAAGGTAAAAAAAATACATCTAGTCCCATTACCTAAATACAATCACTTTGATTATTACATGTCTCTTCTTTAAGCCTACTTTCTATGCAAAGGTGACTCGTTTTTAAAAAACATAACAGTAAGTCACACTGTATATACAATATTATGTCATGACTCTTCACATAACATTACAACATAAGTGTTTTTCTACACTGTTATATAACCTTCACAAATGGCATTTATGTAATTTTGAAAAATAATTTATCTAATGCTATGCCATAGATTACTTAAACATTCCTTTCTATGTAATATTTAATGATACATTAATTTTCATGATTACAATTACACTGAAATTAGTAAATTATGCAAAACATGATCTTGCCTATGCAATGTCACTTACACTAACCTTTTCATTTTGTATAACTGGTATATTCTTCTTCACCTCACAAGTAGAATAAAAATTAAATTTTAGTCCAACCTGGTAAGCTCCATTAAGTCTTAATTCAAAATAAGTGAAACTGAGTTTTATTTGAATGAGGCCAGATTTCAGATTTTCTTTGCATCTACTGCTATTTCTAAGAAATCCATAGGGTTCATGGCACTGGACGAACATGATGATGTCCATAACATGGTACTGATCTGGTCCCATCCCTGGGTGTTCTGCTGACACCTGCTGCTGAAGATTTTGGCTGACGCAATTTGCAGACTGTTCTTCCTGACAACTTGGCCACATATTCTTCTCAGTGGTACCCTAAGAAAACCCTTGAGAAGTCTCAATATATATGGCAGAGGCCGGGCGCTGTGGCTCACGCCTGTAATCCTAGCTCTTGGGAGGCCGAGGCGGGCGGATTGCTCAAGGTCAGGAGTTCAAAACCAGCCTGAGCAAGAGCGAGACCCCGTCTCTACTATAAATAGAAAGAAATTAATTGGCCAACTGATATATATATAAAAAAATTAGCCGGGCATGGTGGCGCATGCCTGTAGTCCCAGCTACTCGGGAGGCTGAGGCAGAAGGATCGCTCGAGCCCAGGAGTTTGAGGTTGCTGTGAGCTAGGCTGACGCCACGGCACTCACTCTAGCCTGGACAACAAAGTGAGACTCTGTCTCAAAAAAAAAAAAAAAAATATATATATATATATATATATATATATATGGCAGATAGCTTTAGCAGTATAATAAACTATTCTATTATAAAATTGAATGTTTTCTTCTCACCATCCATGGAGTATGAAAAAAAAAACAGAAAGTAAGTAAATATATAATTTAAAAAATAAATAGATAAATAAATAAAATTGAATGCTTTGAAACAACTAGTTAGCTCATGATTCTGCTAGGCAGTTCACTGTCTGAACCAGGCTCAAGGAATTTCAGCTGGACTTGTTCATGCACTTATGTTCAGTTGGCAGGTTGGCAGGGGACTGGTTGGCCACACCATTCAAATATCTGGTGATTGACAGGTACAATGGAGGTTACTAGCCCATATTTCCTTTGCTATATGGCAGGCTAGCTGGACTTTTTCATGTAACAGCTGAAAAAATAAAAACCAGCTATTCCAAAAGCAGACAGAGGGAAAACTCCACCATACAATTGCTTTTTAAGCCACTTTTCAAGTTTATATAAAGTTTTCTCATGTCCCGTTGGCCAAAGTAAATTTAGGAGCGCACTACCAAAGGGCATGGATAAAGGGAAAGAAATCATTTGTGGCCACTTTCATAATCTACAACATGCTGTGATTGCCATTCAATTATAGACTCCAGTGACACAGCAACTCACTCTGATATACTACCCAATTAGACTCTAAGCAACCTGTTAGTGGCATATAGAAATTTCCTAGTGCCATTTAAGACCCAAGGGCAGCTTTGGAGCACTAGCTCTAGTTTTCTCTAACGACTTCATTGTCCCTTGTTTCTGGGACAAGTGAGAAAATGTCAGCTTTACCTTCAACCTGTCTTACATACCTCTTGTTTGTCTGCCAGGATACTTAGTTGCAGACAACAGGATCCACTGACTAATTTAAACATAAAACGTGTATTCAGATATGTTAGGTAGACATTCTGAGAGAACCCAAGAATGGACCTAGATGCCATACTCCCAGAGTCAAAGGATAGATAATATAGCTCGGGAAAACACACAATTCTATCACAGACCCCCAACTCAGGACCTTTGACAGTGGATGCCAGAAACTTCACCACAGCTGAAAATCAAATGCCTCAGCCCCTGGACTTTCCAGATGATTCCCTCTCCCCGCATGCAGGCATAAACTCATGTCGCTGCCTCCAAGTTGCACACCGATGCTAAGAAACTGGGTCACATGCAGAACTCTAGAGGCAAGGAAATCTGAGATGTGTCATTTTTAAATTCTCAGCCTCTTTTGTACAGGAAAGTAAACCAGAAGGTAGTTATAATGGGTGCTAAGTGATCTAATCTGCAGTATCTATTGTAGTTTCCTATTCCAAACCCTAAGGCTAAAGAAAGGAGATCCGGATGTATGACTGACCATCTGCTACCCCATATCCATCTCTCCTACTCTTCCTGCAATCTCATGAGCTTTCTATGCGTGAAGTGACTGGCTTTCTACTTTCACTCTTGTGTGTATTTGAGCTACATATATCCACCTTTTCTAAAGGGCGCTGAGTCTTCATGGTGGATGGAGCAGTTGTGGGTTTGGTTCCTAGAAGCATACATACCCTGAAGCAAAGACTCATGTGCAAATGATTTATGAAGGAAGTGCTTTTGGGGCAAACAGGCAAAAAAAAAAAAAAGGAACAGAACAGATGAATAAAGGAAGCAGAAAAAGCCAAGTAAGTTTCAATTGCAGGCAAAGTCCCTAGGACAGCTGCAGTCTGATCCCGCAGGGTAGCTCTGAAGTGTGATGCCTCAGAGTTTGTCCCAATCAGAAACAGACAAAAGGGTTAGACTTTCACACCAGTAAATTCTTCAGCTGTTGTTGGCTAAAGGCCACCCCAGGAGTATATAAACTTCTAAGCAGTTCCAGCTCTCTGCACCTGTGGGCAAAGCTGCCTTGAGGATTTCAGTGACAGTCTTCTAACTGGAGGGTGGGAAGGAAGTTGAAGGCAAAGGCTAGCATTGAAGCTGGCAGAGGAATGTACAGAAACAATAAAAGAGACCACAGGAGGTCCAGGGGAAGCACAGTGGACAGTGGTCCATTCTAGGTTTTGTTCTCATTATCATGCATTCCTAGGGCCTGGATTTTAATATGTGCCATGGTTTAGTGACTTGGCATTCGACATCCATTCCACCGTCTCTCTAGTGTGCCCTTTTTTCCTACAATGGTTGTAAAACGAAAACTACATTTCCCAGGCTTCCTTGCGATTAGAATCCTGGTTGTGATTTAAATTCCGGGAATCAGATACATCCATGCAAAATTTCCAAGGTGGAAGTGAGGCAGAGGCTGACTTTCTGCTGTCTGTATTGTTTTTGATGACAAGCATGGTTTTGCAGGTATTTGCTTATCTGTGGCAGTATTAACAGAGGTCTCAGGCCCCGGTCATAATGTTGAGAGACAGGATATAGGACATTTATTTTGCTTATGTGGATCATAACAGGAATAATAACATGGCTCTCTAGAGCTAACGGCAGCACTTTCCTGACCATGGTGGTTTCCTGATGGTGGCAATAACAACATAATTCTGGACTCAGGAGCTTCCTGATCATGTGAGAGGCAATGGCTGTCTTGATGGCCAAGTTGTACGGCAAGTCTGTGGAAGAGTCTTTTTCTTTCCCTCCTTCCACAATTCTATAAAGAATCCCTTCCTGCTTAAACTAAACTGCAATCTATTTGTACAGCTGAACCCCGACCTAAACAATATGCAAAAGAATCTAAAAAAGTAGAATTCATAAAAGTAGAGAGGAGAATGCTGGTTACCAGAGGCTGAGGAAGAGAGAGGGATGAGGATAAGGGAGATGTTAATCAAAGGGTACAAGACTTTAGTTACGAGAAATAAGCTTTAGTGATCTATTACATAGAATGGTGACTATAATAAATAATAATGTATCGTATATTTCAAAGTGACTAAAAGAATAGATTTTAAATGTTTTCACCACAAAAAAAGTGTGTAAAGTTATGGATTTGTTAACTAGCAAGTGATTTAATCATTCCATGTTGTAAACATATGCCAAGCATCACATTGTACACCATAAATATATAACGTAAACAATTATTATTTGTCAATTAAAATTTAAAAACCACATGCTAAAGGAATTATAAGAACTTAAAAAAATTTTTTCCCTCAATAAATACCCCAATGTGCTTTTCTGTTTTGTATTTATATGATGTAACTTTTGCTTTAGTTATCCTGATGATCACACCAACTGAAAAATTTTCTCCATTGAAAAATTGTTGGCAATCAAAACTTGAAAATGGGCTGTTTTTAATCTTTCCATTCCTGCAATAACGACCCCACCTCCCCATCCCCAACACTACACATACGGATTCATCAACTCAACTAAAAAAGACATATATATTAAGCCATATTGTAAAGTAGCATCTCTGTTATAAATATTTATAACTATTCTTTTAGGATACATCCCCAGAAATGAAATTGCATCATGATCATTTTTCACTCTGGATACTTTATTTCACATCATTTCCTAAAGTTTTTCACTAATATATTTTATGTCTACAATGTGGGGTTTCTTTCTAGCATTCATTAATTTCATACTTCTACGAAGTAGGAATCCTGACAAAGTATTTTTTGCTAATTTAATAACTAAATGATGGTCTCTTATTGTTGCCTCAGTGTGTATTTTTGGTTACTCAGATACATGAACCTTTTACAATATTTATTTAGCTAAATGTATTTCCATTTGTTGATGGACTCTGATGTCAAAGAGATTTTGTACATGGAGGAAAAAATCCCCTGGCCTTTGCTTTGATTGTATGTTTAGTGAACAAAACTGCGAAAATCATTTTTCTCAAACACAAAAATATTAAATGCTGTCTTAATTTCCTTAAACAATTTAAGCTGAAATAGCAAGTTTAATGGAATTTATTTTTTTAACACTTCAGACACCTTATCAGTAGTTTGAATATTTCAAACACCTTCAACAGTAAGAGAACATGAAAAAATACAGTGAATATAAAACTTTCTGCAGGCCGGGCGCAGTGGCTCACGCCTATAATCCTAGCACTCTGGGAAGCTGAGGCGGAAGGATTGCTCAAGGTCAGGAGTTAGAAACCAGCCTGAGCAAGAGCGAGACCCCTATCTCTACTAAAAATAGAAAGAAATTAATTGGCCAGCCAACTAAAAATATATAGAAAAAATTAGCCAGGCATGGTGGCTCATGCCTGTACCCCCAGCTACTCGGGAGGCTGAGGCTGGAGGATTGCTTGAGCCCAGGAGTTTGAGGTTGCTGTGAGCTAGGCTGACACCACGGCACTGTAGCCTGGGCAATGAAGTGAGACTCTGTCGAGAAGAAAGAAAAGAAAGAAAGAGAAAGAAAGAAAGAAAGAAAGAAAGAAAGAAAGAAAGAAAGAAAGAAAGAAAGAAAGAAAGAAAGAAAGAAAGAAAGAAAGAAAGAAAGAAAGAAAGAAAGAAAGAAAGAAACCTTTTTGCTACAAACTAACTCCTCAATTTCCAGTTTCAATGTCAACAAAGATGTTGAATCAAGATAACTGGCTCCCTTAGCCAAGATTAGTCTCTGAAAGATATTGTCAAGGTATGGAGAAAACTGTGAGAAATCCTTCGAAGGTTCAGACCTCTGATATGGATGTTTTAAGGAAGTAAAATCAGAGCAATACATAAACAGTGCTAAGGATTTGCGGAAAATGGGTAGAGTGAAAAATATCCAGCAGTCACTTCCACAGTGCACCCCCAAACTCTAGGCCTGGCACCTTCTCCAAACATCCTATGGGTAGGGAAGAGAACTGTCAAAGGGAAATCCTTGACATGAAGAAATAGTCGGTGGAGTTAGGAGTGATTAAATGTGGGGCTCACCACTCTAATGGGCCTGTCCCCAGCCCACAGGGACTCCTTGAATTCATTTGCGCTAACATAGATTGAGATCGGGCTTCTGACCCTTTCCCCATAGCTATTGCTGGAAAAAAATAGCCTGAATTCCAAGAAATATGAGACAACAGGCCAATACATCAAGATATGTGAAGAGCAGGATTATTTTAAAAGAAAACTATTTGAAAAGATTGCGTCTACAGCAGAAAGAAATATAACACAAAGAACAATCATTTTAAAAATAAGAATAATAAACATAATACAACATATCTTCTTTATGAGAGGCATGCCTAAATATTCAAGGACATGCAAAGGTTAAAAGTAAAAGGTTAAGGTTAAAAAGTAAAAGGTTAAAAGAAATCATATGGGGCAAATACTAACCCAAGAGAAACCTAGTATGTATGTTATTATCAAACAGATTTTTTAAAAAAAGGCATTGGGCCAGGCACGGTGGCTCACGCCTGTAATCTTAGCACTCCGGGGGGCCAAGGCGGGAGGATCCTTTGAGCTCAGGAGTTCAAGACCAGCCTGAGCAAGAGCGAGACCCCCATCTCTACCAAAAATAGAAAGAAATTAATTGGCCAACTAAAAATATATATAGAAAAAATTAGCTGGGCATGGTGGCACATGCCTGTAGCCCCAGCTACTCGGGAGGCTGAGGCTGGAGGATTGCTTGAGCCCAGGAGTTTGAGGTTGCTGTGAGCTAGGCTGACACCACGGCACTCTAGCCCAGGCAACAGAGTGAGACTCTGTCTCAAAAAAAAAAAAAAAAAAAGGCATTATTAGGCCAAGAGAAGGTCAGTATACAATGGTAAAAATTCATTTTGTCACAGAGCTATAGAAATTCTAACTAGAATGAACCTAACAAAATCGCCTCAAAATATGCAGTTAAAATTGACAGAACTACAAAAGTGAAAAGGAGAAATTAATACTATTATGTTGAGAGATTTCAATACACCTCTCTCAATTATTGATAGATTAAGGAGACAAAATTCAGCAAGGATATAGAAGATCTGAATAACACAATTAGAAATCTTTTTTTTACAGCAAAGAAAGTTTAATTCCACATAGTGCTAACTGGAGAGACAGGAGGAATCTCTCAAATCCTCTTCCCTGAGAATTTGGAAGACAGCGTTCTTAAGGATAGTTTGGCGGGGCAAAGGATTAGGCAATTAGGTTTGCTAATTGGCTGGGTTTGGGGCAGAACCATCAGTTCCTTGGTATGGGCCACCGGCGTTGGTAGGTCAGCCAACCCACTGGAATGCAAGACCAGGTTCTTGGGTGGGGGTCAGGAGACCAATTGAGTCAGTTCGTCAGTATGGGCTGCTGGTCTGGGTGGGTCAGCCGTTCCACTGGCATCCGGGACCTGGAAGATATCTCAGAAACTACCTCTAGGTTTCAAAGCCATGATGTTATCTATGGAAAAAGCTAAGAATCTTTATGACCATCAGATATGTGACTCCAGAGTAGCTGATAGGGCGAAAGTGGCTAATTATTACCATTAATTTTTTTCAAGTATTTTATTTATTGTAAATACTGTATTTGTATATACACAAATCAAAAAAATGTTTTTAAACTAATGAAATTCAGTTAATAAACCTATTATTAAACTTCATTATGAAAGGTTATGAAAAAATTTTAAGTGCTTAAAATTTTACTGTCCATACCATTTCTTCCATTGTAAAAATTCATTATTTAACACAGCTAACTCAGATGCCATGGTAACTTTTTTGTACTTACCTAAGAAAACCTTTTTCGTCTTTTACCAGCCTAATTTCTATGCAAATATTAGTTTCAACAGAGACATGATCGAGCAATCTTAGTAAATGTAAACATTCTAAATGATTTAATAGCAAGCTTTGAAAATTCAGATTTTAGACTTAAAGTGCTCATGAGATTCTCAAGTGGTTTCATAACAGCTCAATTGATTCAGGATATTATAATTGTTCTTGTTTTATTATAGCCATGAATCAACATATCTGATTAGATCTATTAAATACCTCGTACCTGGGCCTGTGCCTTATTGTTAGCTAGGCCCTTACCACAGTTCTTGCCTTGCACCCCTTTATTAATTTGTAAGGGTGGTTTCATGCAAGCTCTCCTTCGGTTCGCACCCTGATGCCATCTGTTAAAACAAAAACCTTATACAAATTAAATTTAGCAGAGTTTAATTGGGCAAAGAATGATTCACCAGAATAGATTCAGAGAAATTCCAGCACTACTGCGTGGTTGAACATTTATGAATAGAAAAGAGAAAGTAACGTACAGAAAACGGAAGTGAGGTACAGAAACAGCCAATTCCTTTCAGCTTAGCATTTGCCTATTTAAACCCAGTTTGAGCAGTTGGCTGCCTTTAATTGGCCAAGACTCAGTGATTGGCAGAAAAGTAGGTTACAGGATGTTTACACATCCAGTTAGATTACAGTTCACTACATACAGAGAAACCTTTAGACTGAACTTAAAATATATAAGGAGGCAGCTTTAGGCTAAACTAAATTTAACAACATCAAGTCATTGGGGTATCTTATACCATCAATGCACATTTGTCCTAATCTCATATGTGTGTATTCTGTCACTCATTGCTTCTCTTATGTATTGGACCTCTTTAGGAATAATTGAATAGTTGAGGCAAAATATAATTCCTTTACACAAAGATGACATCAATTTTTTCAACTTTTTTATTTTACTATTTTACTCATATTTGTCCTCAAATGTTTATAAATATTTAATAAAATAAAGCTGAATATTAACTTCTGGATGGGGGTTATATGTATTAGAAGGAAATATTTTTTTTCTCAACTTAGTTTGTATAGACATATTTACAATTTTTAATTATAAGAGGCAAAAACAAGTAGCAGATACCTTAATAATCTACCACCTCTCCTTACCACAAAAAATAAGCAAATTAAGAAAAAAAATGCTAAATTTATAGATAAATGAAAATATTTAAATGGAAACAGAAAGGCAATCTATGGCATTGTTAGGTTTCAGTCTGAAATGTCGGTTCTTAGCGTGTTTGGGGATGAAGAATGACCAGATGCACCCAAGTTAGGCAAGCACAAAAATGAGGTTTATTGAGGAGAGAAAGATAGGATTATAGGGCAAGAGGAAGATATAGGTTTACAGAGGGTGATACATAAGCTACAGATGACGAGCATACCCATTGTCACAGCAAAGGGAGAGCAAAAGGAAGGGGCCAAACAAAAAAAAGAGAAATCTTGATCTAATAGGGCTATATAAAATTTAGCATCTAAAAATTTAAGAATTTGCATTCATTTTAAAAATATTTTTTGTAAATGAGACAGTAATAAAACTGGATCATGTACTGGGCCACAAAATTAACCTTAACAAATTTCAAAGCATAAGTATTGGTGCAGATTATTTTCTCTGGAAACTCAATTAAATTAGAAAGACAGCAAAAATAATTAATGAATATATTTAGTTGGGAGATAGTTTTCCATGGGTCTCATATTTCTGCAAATCTTGTGAGCAGAGGCACTGACTGAATTTTTCTCAGGCTGTCTTTCCAAGGGTATTTGCGTAGCAGACAACCTTGGAAGGTAGAAATAGTAACTCTCTCTAGAGCAAAGGGCAAAGCATGCTTTACTGTATGGTATAAAAGACTTGAGATCCTTAAACTCAGAATCCCTCCTATAACACAGCTCACTGCAAAAGCAGGTGTCACCTGGCTCTCTTTGCATCACCTTGGTGGAATTGGGGCTTGGGGAGCTAGCACATATAACTGCTGATACACTGAACACTGCTACTGTTATGTGTAATAAAGTCCTTTGTCTCTGACCTAGGAGTCCCCAATCTTCTGTCATCATTCATGAACAGTGATATGTTAACTTGTTAGCTTGTAAGTAGGGGTAAAAGCTCAGGTCTTTCATGATGGTTGACATCCATGTTTTCAGAAATCTTAAAAACATGCTGCTAAGTAATGCATAATGAAAATTGTAACATGTTTAAAGGAAAATGTAAGAAAATACTGTGTATCAAAGCTTAAAAGATACAGCAAAAGTGGTGCTGTGAACAACATTTTATAGCCTTAAATACTTACATGAGAAAAGAAAGCTATGAATTAATTACATGTTTGAAAGAGAACATTAGACTAAACCTAAAGAAAGCAGAATAATAATAGAAATGGAGTATAAATTAATGAAACAGGAAACAACGACACACAGAGAAGAGCAACAAAGGCAAACATTGGTCCTTTGGGGGAAAAAACAAGAAAACCTTGCAAAATAGACACACTGCCAGCAAGATTCACTAAGGAATGAGAGAGAAAGAGACAGAGAGAGAGAGGAGGCACTAAATAAATGAGAAATAGAAACCTAATCTAGATAAAGCAGAGATTATAAAAATAATGAGCCTACATCAACTTCAACTTTAACAAAATTAAATTAGGCAAATTCCTAGAATTCCTAGAAATTAGGCAAATTCCTAGAAAAATATAACTTTCCAAAATTGATGTGAGAAAAATATTATAAACTTGAATAGTCCTGTTAAAATTAAAGGAATTAAAGCAATCATTTAAAATCTTTCTTGAAAGCAAGCACCAAGCCCAGAATACATCATCTCAATCTCAAGCCCTTCAAGAGAATTCAAGCCTCAAATTCAAGCCCTTCCAGAGAATATAAAAAGAAAAAGAGGGATTCATTCCTCAACTCAATCTATTAATCCAGCATACATCTGATATCAAAACTACATAAAAATAATACAAAAAAGGAATATAACAAACCTACTTTGCTCACTAATATACACTTAAAAATTCTAAATGTTGGCCGGGCGCGGTGGCTCACGCCTGTAATCCTAGCACTCTGGGAGGCCGAGGCGGGCGGATTGCTCAAGGTCAGGAGTTCGAAACCAGCCTGAGCAAGAGCAAGACCCTGTCTCTACCATAAATAGAAAGAAATTAATTGGCCAACTAATATATATATAGAAAAAATTAGCCGGGCATGGTGGCGCATGCCTGTAGTCCCAGCTAGTCGGGAGGCTGAGGCAGCAGGATTGCTTGAGCCCAGGAGTTTGAGGTTGCTGTGAGCTAGGCTGACGCCATGGCACTCACTCTAGCCTGGGAAACAAAGTGAGACTCTGTCTCAAAAAAAAAAAAAAGAAAAAAAATTCTAAATGTTTATTAGAATATCAGGCTCAACGGTGAATAGAAAAATGAAAATATTATACCACAACAAAGTTGGTTTTATCCCAGGCTTGCAAGGATGGTTTAATATTAGAAAATATCTAAAATTTTATTTTGCCACATTAACATGGTCAACTTTGAAAATGATCTTACGATCATTTCAAAGCAGAAAAACTAAGTAATACAATTCAACATAATTTCTCTATAATAATGCTTAATAACTTTGGAATTCAATTTAACTTGATAAAAAACATAATAAAGCAAAACTATAATATATATTAACCCAAGAGGGAAAGCAATGAAAGTATTTCCATTAAAAGCAAGAATAAGACCAAGATACCCACTATCACCACATATATTCAATGGAGGCCCTAGCCAGCACAGTAAAACAAGGAAAGTAAATTAGAGACATTAAGATTGGAAAGAAAAGGCTGGTTGTGGTGGCTCATGCCTGTAATCTTAGCACTCTGGGAGGCGGAGTTGGGATTATCACTGAAGGTCAGGAGTTCAAGACCAACCTGAACAAGCATGAGACCCTGTTTCTACAAAAAAAGAAAACAGAAAAAAAAATGGAAAGAACAGAAAGATGTGTAGGGTATTTAATGTTTACATAGAAAACTGAAAAGAATCTACAAAGTATTAGATGTAACAGGAGAGTTTAGAAAGCTAACTAATATGAGTTCAATATACAAAAGTCAATCATACTTCTATGCACCAGTAACAAATGGCTAGAGAATCTAATTTAAAAGAAGACATCAGGCCAACAATTAGTGAACTCAGTGAAACATGTAAAAAAAAAATCATAAGCAATGTGTATATGAAATATATGGGGAAAAGGTAGTGAAAGAAACCTTAACACTTTTGCTACACTCTTGTCATTTATGGAATACTGCAAATCTACTTCCATATATTTATTTTATTGTATGGTAATGCTTTTTATTTTATACTAAACTTCTTTTACATGAAAAAAGAAGTATATTAAGCATAATTAAGAACTATGTTTTCGGAAGAGAGGATCAAGATGGCGGACGAGAAAAACCGCCAGAAAGAGTGTCTCTGCAGAAAAGACAGATTCTAGTAGAAAATAGAAAAAAGAAGCAAGAAGGCGAGCATACAGCAGACGAGGGCCGGAAGGAGGGGTACCTGAGACCCCCGGGAGACTCCTCGGGAGGAGGCTTCGGAGCAGAACTGGAAGCTGAGACCGCCAGAGCAGCCCGGAGACCAGCGGGAAGGGTAGGTGGATAAATCACCTTTCCCCTCCCCTGCATTTGTGACTGCTGGTGGGCTCCCCAGAGGGTGGAGAGACCTGCATACACCAGCCCAGAGACAGCCACCGCCAGCTAGCGGTGAGCCTATTGCGGACATGGCACCAGACTCCCAAATCCCTGTGCACCTCCGTGTGCACAGACCTGAGCCGCGCGGCAGGCACCATATTGCCTCCTTCTCCCCTCCGCCGACCCTACCTGCAGCTGCCCAGAGAGACAATACAGCCACCAGCCAGAGGCACCTCCAGGGAACGGGACCTTCCCTTTTGGGACCCTACAGCTGACTAAGGGGAACTCAGACTGTGTGCTCCCTACCCGCCAGCCCTCCCAGGTGCTGCTGGCACGGTGTTCCCAGGAGAGCGGTGCTGACTCAGAGGCTGAGAGACACAGACACAGCTTGGGCTCCCTGTGGGTGAATTGGGACCGGAAATCCTCTCCCTGGTGGGGATACAGTTTGAACTCTGGGACCCAGAGGTCAGACCTGCAGACCAGATCCCATGCACCGAGGTCTAGCATTGCCCGGGGCACAGAAGGGATATTTGTGAACAGCCTGCTGAGGTGTGTGTGCCTCCAGGGGCAGATCAGCATCCTAGAGGGCAACCCTCCCACCAAAGGGAGGCCGTGCGCCCAGCCCAGGCAGCGTTTCTGCGCAGGGAACCTCCCCGAAGGCATCACAATCCAGGGAGGCCTGGTGACGTGTGGTCTGGACTGCTGGCAGAGGCCCAGGAGTAGCTGCGGACTTGGGGAGGGTGGAAAGAAGCGAGGCCCGCTCCAGACTGCGGGTCTCAGACAGCCTCACCCCCACAAGCAGACTTTCTGGCTGAGCGGGACCATTCCAGCCCTGCCCTGACAGCTTTTCCTGGAAGCAGAGAACAGAACTTTGACCCCTGCTAATTGCATTGGTGGTGCCTGAGGGCAGGCTTACCCAACCCAGCTCCGCCCAGAACAAGAGCTGATAACAGGACACAAAACAACAGCATAGCCTGTTCCTCCAAGCAAGTGCCACCTACTGACAGGGACAGAATCCTGCACAGCCTTATCACGGCACCCACTGACTCATACAGGGAGTGGTCGAATCTCACCCACAGACACCACCTAACGGCTCAGAAACTAAACAAGGCGTGTGAATATCCAAACAAAAACCTAAAGGAAAGAAACAACAACGGATCGACATGGGAAGAAATCAGCGAAGGAACTCAGGAAATATGAAGAACCAAACGGAAAACACACCCCCAAAGAGGAGCACCAGCCCCCTAGAAACGGACACCAACCCAAATCAGGCAACCAAAATGACAGAAGAGGAATTCTGTATGTGGATCATAAGAACACTCACCGAGCTGCAACAACAACTCAATAACCAACACAAAGAAACCACAAAAAGCCTCCAGGATCTGGAAAAAGAAATGGACACAATGAAGAAAAGTTTAACCAAACTCCTGGAAATGAAGAATCAATTCAGGGAACTACAAAATACAGTGGAAAGTCTCAAGAACAGGGTAGATCAAACAAAAGAAAGAATCTCAGAGCTTGAAAATAACACCCTCCAACTAAATAAAACCATCACAGAGATAGAGCAGAGAAACAAGAGAAAAGAGAAAAGCCTACAAGAGCTGTGGGATTATGTGAAGAAACCTAATGTGAGGGTCATAGGGTTACCAGAAGGGGAAGAAGACAACACCCAAGGGTTGGACAAGCTATTTGAAGATATAATAGAGGAAAATTTCCCAGGCCTTGTTCAAAATCTCGATATACAAGTTCAAGAAGCTCAGAGGACCCCTGGGAGATTCAATGCAAACAGGAAGACGTCATGACATGCAGTCATCAGACTGACCAAAATATCAACTAAAGAGGCCCTTCTAAGAGCTGTAAGATGAAAGAAGCAAGTGACATACATGGGAATGCCAATTCAAATAACACCAGACTTCTCTAATGAGACTTTACAAGCAAGGAGAGACTGGGGCCCCATTCTCACTCTTCTGAAACAAAACAATGCCCAGCCTAGAATCTTCTTCCCTGCAAAACTAAGCTTCATATATGAAGGAGAAATAAAGACATTCTCAGACAAGCAAAGGCTCAGAGAATTCACCAAGACAAGACCAGCCCTACAAGAAGTACTCAAAACAGTGCTATGCATGGAACACCATAATAAAAACTCACGAATATAAAAACAACCAAACCCCAAAGATATTAAAGGCCAGATAATACAATGGCTCAAGAGAGAAATCAAAGCAACAACATCCAACCCAACAGAATGAACAGTAATCTACCTTACCTATCAGTTCTCTCAATAAATGTGAATGGCTTAAACTCTCCACTCAAGAGACATAGGCTGGCTGAATGGATAAGAAAATACAGGCCAAGTCTATGCTGTCTTCAGGAAACACATCTAACCTGCAAGGATGCATATAGACTAAAAGTAAAAGGGTGGAGATCAGTATTCCAGGCAAGTGGAAGCCAAAAGAAGGCTGGCGTGGCAGTTCTCATTTCAGACGATTTAGTTTTTAAACCAACAAAAGTAGTGAAAGACAAAGAGGGTCATTATATAATGGTGAAGGGCACAGTTCAACAAGAAGAGATAACAATTTTAAATATATATGCACCCAACTTAGGTGCACCCAGTTTCATAAAGCAAACCTTACTGGATCTAAGCAAAAGGATTAATAGCAACTTCATAATCACCGGAGATTTCAACACCCTACTGACGGCACAAGACAGATCCTCCAAACAGAAAATTAATAAAGAAATAATGGACTTAAACAAAACCCTGGAACAACTGGGTCTGACTGACATCTACAGGACATTCTACCCAAAATCCACTGAATATACGTTCTTCTCATCAGCTCACGGGACATTCTCTAAGATTGACCATATCCTAGAGATTTACACAAAGTAAATCTCAAGAAATTTTAAAAAATAGAAATCATACCATGTACCTTCTCAGATCTCAGTGGAATAAAAGTAGAAATCAACCCTAACAGAAACTCACATTTCTACACAAAAATGTGGAAATTAAACAACCTCCTACTAAATGATTACTTCATAAATGAAGAAATCAAGATGGAAATAAAAAAATTCTATACTCCTACACTGCTGGTGGGACTTCAAATTAGTTCAAACTCTGTGGAAAACAATATGGAGATACCTTAAAGCGATACAAGTGAATCTACCATTTGATCCAGCAATCCCATTGCTGGGCATCTACCCAAAAGATCCAATGACACTCTACAAAAAAGACACCTGCACTCGAATGTTTATAGCAGCACAATTCATAATTGCAAGGCTGTGGAAACAGCCCAAGTGCCCATCAATCCAAGAATGGATTAATAAAAGGTGGTATATGTATACCATGGAGTACTATTCAGCTCTAAGAAACAATGGTGATATAGCACATCTCATATTTTCCTGGTTAGAGCTTGAACCCATACTATTAAGTGAAGTTTCCCAAGAATGGAAAAACAAGCACCACATATACTCACCAGCAAATTGGTATTAACTGAACAGCACCTAAGTGGTCACATAGGTACTGCAGTAATAGGGTATTGGGCAGGGGGGAGGGGGCGTGTATATACATATATGATGAGTGAGATGTGCACCATCTGTGAGATGGTCATGCTGGAGACTCAGACTTGTGGGGGGAGGGGGGAAAGGGCATTTATTGAAACCTTAAAATCTGTATCCCCATAATATGCCGAAATAAAAAAAAAGAAGCACACAGAAAATCAATCAATAAAAAAAAAAAAAAAAGAACTGTGTTTTCATTTCTTTTTTTTTTTTTTTTTGAGACAGAGTCTCGCTCTGTTGCCTGGGCTAGAGTGCCGTGGTGTCAGCCTAGCTCACAGCAACCTCAAACTCCTGGGCTCAAGCAATCCTCCTGCCTCAGCCTCCCAAGTAGCTGGGACTACAGGCATGCACCACCATACCTGGCTAATTTTTTCTATTTTTGATAGAGATGGTGTCTCGCTCTTGCTCAGGCTGGTCTCAAACTCCTGCGCTCAAACGATCCAACCACCTTGGCCTCTCAGAGTGCTAGGATTACAGGTGTGAGCCACCACGCCCGGCCTATGTTTTCATTTCTAAAGAAAAGGTATTGAATGTATAATTTTTGAGAAAACATTTATCAACATTTATCATCAACCACAGGGATCACAATATTACTGACTACATGAAAACACAAATCTGCTGAAGAAGCATCAGGAACTACCTCAAAATTTTTTATACTTATTTCAAAAGACTCTACCTGAAGATCAAAGGTATATGACACATCACATTTCATTGAGATCAAATACCCATTCAAAATTAATTGTGCTAATTTTCAATTCTGAGCTTTCTCATGCATGTACAAAAAAGCTAATGCAATAATTATAAATATGCTTTTGCCTTGAACATGAGAGGAATTCCTCATGCAGTTCAATGACCCCAGATGCTTCAAGTAGAAAATAGGTTAATTCCAATAAGCATTCTTTTTTACCATTCAATTTATGTAATTAAAGTAAAGCTTTCGAATGCTCCTATTGAAGATAAAGCATCTGACTTTAATGTCAATACTATTGCAAATTCAATTAAAAAGTTAAACTTTGAAGACAAAATTTTCACTTTTGAAAGGATGAAATGATTACTAATTTTGGTAGAGCACAGCATCATGGTAAAAACAATGTTCTCACTAAATGAAGAAACTTCCAAAGCAAAAAGATATTTGGAATAGGTCATAGTCAACACAAATTCATAATTGCATGCAAACAAGAAGTAATATTCTAGCAACTGAAATGAAAGCTGTAAATATTATGTTTTTAAGTATTTTAATAAATACACAGAATAAGTAAACCATAAACTGTTTGTAATGAAGCTAATATTGAAAACTAAAACTACCTTAACATGGCAGTATGAGTTTTTTCTGCTTCCTGTCATAAATTAGATTTTAGCAATGTTTGCACCTTTGAAAACAACTTTGTAAGTCAATTTAAGTGTCTTACAATAATATTAAACTTTTATGTAAATTAGCCCTCTGAAATGTTATCATTGTAAATCTTTGAAGCTTCTAGAAAATTGTGATTATTGAAAATAAAACTTGCAAAAAGGAAGATTGGAAATTTATCTTTTCAAAAAGAAAGGAGGAATTGAACAAGTGGAATGATGATAGCACAAATAGTATGCAAGATTTAATTTTGAAATTCTATGATTGGGCTTTGGAATAGCTCCACTTGTGGAAGGAATATTTTGGTGAAGCTCTGAATTTTGATTGGATACATTTATTATCGTTACCAGAATAAAACCAAGAAGGTGCTAATTTTGCAACATTTAAATTTGGCAAAACATTTCAAACTATCGTAAATAGAGACAATGTACTAGATTTATTTTATCTTATAAAAATATTTATTGAAAAATGGTGTCAGAAGGAGCACTTGAGAAATCTTTATGCATTTCAATATTTTACAAAAAGTATAATACTTGCCATTTAGTGGTTGGAAGAATATTTTCTCAAGTAACAATGTCATGCAACCAGCCATTATGTGCCTTCCCATGTTACCCATGAACTCTTTTTGAAGAAAAAAATAACCTATATCTGATCAGGCCTTTAGATATAACTATTAATTTATAAGAAATACAGGGGACAGTAAAACATGTTAAATAATGCCCTAGGAGTACAATCAGCAAAATATTGAAAACTATGGAACAGGTGATGTATCAATTTCCTTCACAAATAAACTATAAGGAAAATAAACAAACAAATAAGGATGAAGGTGGAACCTATAGGTTAAAAGATGCTTAACCATATTAACCAACTGTGACATATAGACTTTATTTGAATTCTGATTCAAAGAAATAGAAATTTGCCAGACACTGCAGAATCACTCCATGTGTCCCATTCTAATCACAGCCCCCTCTTCCCTTCAAAAGTAAGAACCACCATCAGGCGTGGTGGCTTACGCCTGTAATCATAGCTCTCTGGGAGGCTGAAGCGGGAGGATCCCTTGAGATCAGGAGTTCAAAACCAGCCTGAACAAGAGCAAGACACCATCTCAACTAAAAATGGAAAGAAAATAATTGGCCAACTAAAAATATATATATATATAAAAAATTAACCAGGCATGGTGGCGCATTCCTATAGTCCCAGCTACTCAGGAGGCTGAGGCGGGAGGATCCCTTGAGCCCAGGAGTCTAAGGTTGCTGTGAGCTAGGCTGATGCCACGGCACTCTAGCCAGGTTGACAGAGTGAGACTCTGTCTCAAAAAAAAAAAAGTAAGAACTACCTTGACTTCCAAAGTAATTGCCTCCTTGCCTTTCTTGATGGTTTTATCACCCAAATCTGCATCCCTAGACATTCTAATTTAGTCTTGTTCCTTTAGAAATAAGTTAATATGTCTTTTAAGTCCCTTTTAATCTACAGCTTTCTTCTTCATCTCTTTTTCTTACAATTTATCTGTTGAAGAACCCAGCACATTTGACCCAAAAAGTTTCCTCTAGTCTGGGTTTTGTGAACTACATACTTATGGTTCACTTTAACATACTTGCCTCTCTCCTGTATTTTCTTTAAATTCACAGCTGGATCCAGAGGTTTGATCAGACTCCAGTTCCATCCCTTTGGTAAGGTTATAGGGTGGTATTGTGTTCTTTAATAAGAAAACATATAATATCCAGTTACTTCTCTTTTTTAAATATTTGTGGACATTGATGCTCATGTATTTAATTCATGGGAGGATACAAAATAATTCTACTATTTTCATTAATAAATAAAATAATTTTCATAATAGAATTATATAATATAATTTTACATAGTAAATAGAATAATTTTATAAAGAAATGAATCTAATTTTAAATGAGTAGAAATCCTAAATTATATTTGAAACATCCAGAATTTCAATTTCTTTTGTATTAAGCTGTGAATGGCCCACATGGAGTGATAATAAGTATTCTCATCATGTTTGATGCAGGATTGTTGTGGTCTAGAGTCCAACACATTCTATTCTGATCCATAACTTAAAAGTAGTCTTCCAAATGGGATCAGGAGGCTACCAAATTCACCTGTATCCCTTGTGGAAAAACTTTAGAGATGGCTAAAAGTGCCAAATCTCTCTCCCCAAAGACACCAGAGACTTCTTTATTGGGAAACTGTGGCCCAGGAGGACTGATGGCAGTGGGTCAAAACTTCTTAGCAACCGTGCCTTCATGTTTTTTAATAATTTTGAGAAGTCTATTTTAGTGTTGGCTCTAAATATTTTCAGAATGTCATATATTTATTTTTGTTTGATCTGTGTCATTTATCATAAAAGTGATGTTTCTTCTTAACATAAGAAGATAGTTGCTATCCCATCTATTTTTACTTGCACCACATGATATTGGTTAAAATGGAAACATTGCTTTCCTGCTTGTGTTTCCACAATGTGATTTCAGTTTCACGTGCCAGTACATGAATACACTGTCTCCCTCTCACCTGATAAAATCATTATAATCAAGTCTATATTAAAACAAACAGATGTAACTTAAAGTACCTTGAACATATAGTTTAACTATATTTGGAAGTATGATCTTCCAATCAGAGGAAGTTGAAAAAAAAATTCTTAAAAAATATTTGCAACACTAAAAGTAATACTAAAATATTGCAATACTAAAATATTTGTATGTATACAAAATTATGTATGTATGTATACTTGAAGCCACTTTCAATGAATTAAAGTCTCCAAACTGAGGCACATTACCATCCAAGTTGTTATCAGTTCTTAACCAATATGATGGCTCAACCACTTCAATCCTCCTCCATGTATAAGGAAGAATGAGGGAAGTGTCAGAAGTTTAGAGAAACTAAATGTCCAAATTTGTTTAAGTGTGGGATACAGGTAAGAACTGAAAAATATACAACCTGAATTTGGCATTCATCAAGAGAAAATCTAAACAGGTTGTTAAAAGGATATTGGGTGAGTACCTCCAAACAAGGACTAATCATTGAGTGGCACAATAAGAATCAGTTATGCCACACCAAGCTCATTGTGCTTTTTGATAGGGTCACTAAGCTGATAGCTCAAGAAGAGGCCATAGACTTAAATGTGTCTTGTTTTCATGAAGGCATCTGGAAAATGTCATAATTTTAATATTTCTATTAGAGTTTTCTAGATAAACAGAACCAATAGCATAGACAGATAACAGACAGATAGATAGACTTATTATAAAGAATTGGCTCACACAATTACGAAAGGTGACAAATCCCAAGAGCTGCTGAGTGTGGTTCCAGTCTGAAAGCTGGCAGACTCAAGACCCAGGAGGAGCTGTTGTTTCAGTTTGAGTACAAAGGCAGGAAAAAAACAATGTCCCAGGCCTGGTGTGGTGGCTCACAGCTGTAATCCTAGCACTCTGGGAAGCTGATTCAGAAGGATCCCTTGAGGTCAGGAGTTCGAGACCAGCCTGAGCAAGAGTGAGACTTCGCCTCTACTAAAAATAGAAAAATTAGCTGGGCCTGGTAGTGCATGCCTATAGTCCCAGCTACTCGGGAGGCTGAGGCAAGAAGATCCCTTGAGCCCAGGAATTTGAGGTTGCTGTGAGCTAGGCTGATGCCATGGTACTCTAGTCTGGGTAACAGAGCAACGCTTTGTCTCAAAAGAAATAAATTAATAAATAAATTAAATAAATAAATGTCCCTGTTCAAAGACAGGCAAGAGAAATTCTCTCTCACTTGGGGGAGGGTAATCCTTTTTGTTCTATTCAAGCCTTCAACTAATTGGGTGAGGCCCATCCACATTAGAAAAGGCAATCTGCTTTACTCAGTCTACCAATTTCAATATTAATCACATCCAGAAACATCCTCACAGACACACCCAGAGTAATGTTTGAGTGTGTCTATCTGGACTATCTTGACACCCCTGTGGCCTAGTCAAGTTGACACATAATAACACATTAACTAACACAATATCCTTGTAGCTAAGATAGAGAATAAGAGCTAGATGAGAATACAGTATGGAATTTGTGGATCATAGATAAGGAGTTTGTTGATGAACCAATGTCAATCTGTCATAATACCCATGTGTTTCAATTGAACTATATACCCTGTAACACTAAGTGCCTAAAAAATAAAAAGGCTTATTTATTTGGTGTGAATATTCTTTTCCTTGAGAGAGATATGGCTTACAAGGAGATGGTGTTAATCATTTCTCCTGTACTGATGTTTCTCTATGTAGGTCTCCATATTTCCCATCCCAGAAAAATCTAGATGCTTTCAGGGCATCCTCCTCACAGAGTGTGTGTTATTCAAACCTTCTAAAGCACCCCTTCCTATGGAAATGTGTATAGTTAAGTAACAAAAGCAAGGACAGAATAGTGCAATACCACTTGTTTAAAAATATGAGTCTATCTATTTGTATAAGCATAGGCAGGGGTCCTCAAACTTTTTAAACAGGGGGCCAGTTCACTGTCCCTCAGACCGTTGGAGGGCCGTTGGAGAGTGCGGCCGCACATTCCACACATGCGCACTGTGGGCCTAGGATGAGTCGGCTGCTAAGCAGGACAGGCAGCGGTGGCAAAAACACCCAGCAGGCAGGATAAATGTCCTTGGTGGGCCGCATGTGACCCACAGGCCGTAGTTTGAGGACCCCTGGTGTAGAGTATCATGAGCCTTGATAGCAGGGAAACTGGAAGGCAAGGGGATGCTTAAGTGAGCTGTCTTCACTATCTGAATTTCTTTTATGCAATATATATGAATTAACTGCTTATGAACATTTCATCAGATAAAATGGAGAAATATTTTTGAAATTTCCGAAATTATCATTTCACCATGTAAATAGGGACAGAAATAGAGGGGGGGGAGAAAAGTAGAGAGGAAAAATAAAAGGAAAGGAAGGAGGGAAGGAAAGGAGGGGAAGTGGAGGAGGGAGGGAGAAGGAAGAAAAAGGATGGTGAGAGAGGGAGAGAGAGAGAAAGAGACTAAAGGGAAGAAACAACAGAAGAGAATGATGAAAGGGGGAGAGAGAGAAGATGAGAGGAGAGGAGAGGAATGAAAAGAAGAGAGGAGAGAAAAGGAGAGGAGAGGAGAGGAGAGGAGAGGAGAGGAGAGGAGAGGAGAGGAGAGGAGAGGAGAGGAGAGGAGAGGAGAAGAGAGGAATGAAAAGAGGAAGGGAAAGTGTGGGGGAGGGGAGAAATGTTTCTATTTCTATTGCCTCCTCCCCTTAGCTCCTGTTCATGAGACTAGGTCTAAACCTAGCTTCTTACTGGTCCTCATAATGCTACTTGAGAGGTTACTTCACAATGTTACTTCAGAAGTTGGAGGTTTCTGTCTTTGGGTTATTCCACAAATAGGGCAGAGGAGTAGGAGCCTGATTCCTATAACTTCAACTTCTCCACAAACTCAAGAGTATAATTAATAACACTCCCTTCCTTCCTTCCTGCCTTCCTGCCTTCCTTCCTTCCTTCCTTCCTTCCTTCCTTCCTTCCTTCCTTCCTTCCTTCCTTCTCCTTCCTTCCTTTCTTTCTTTTATTTTCTCTTTCTTTTTTTCTTTCTTTTCTTTTCTTTCCTTTTCTTTTTTTTTTCTTTACAACTAAATTTCTGAATTCTAATCTCCATTCTCCCACAGTGGCAGAAAATTTTACTTCAATAATACTCAGTTTCTCCAGTCCTTCCCAGGGTTGTGTCACAGACCTGGAATCTCATGCAACGCTAAGAAATGATGGAGGGCAAGGTGGGAATTGGTGGATGACCTTCAAGTCATAGACTATTGGTCAACAGTGGACACAAGTTACCACAGGTTATATCAAGAGATCCATTATCTCATTTGCAGTTCAAACCCAGTTCTACCATCTACTATGTGCCCTTGGACAAATTGACTTCCCTGAGCCCAGCTGGTTCATCTGTAAAAAGGGAATTATAATTGATTTTCTCTCTAATAAGGTTATTACGAGGATTACGTAAGATAATTCATGCAAAATGCTTAACATATGCTAGACACATAATAAACAAATGATACATTGCAGCTATTATTGTGATATATTTAAAGCAATGAATAACATTTTTAATAATGATTTCAAAATTAAGTTTTCTTACACAATAGTATATGTTGTAAAAAAATATTCAAAAAATGCATATTCCTTCACTCTGCAAATACAAATACTGAGAAACATAGAGGATTGCTCTAACCATATGGCTCCTTCGGGGTGATGAGCTCATCCCTCCAGCAGTTGCTTGGAATACAGTTGCTGAGAACTCACAGTTGATTCCCACTTTGGGAATTGTTCGCCACGGAACTGCCTCAGCTAAAATTACACCCCCTCCTAGTAGATGCTGGAGTACAAAAGTCCACCTCTTGTTTCAGTTTGTAACCATTTTGAAGGAATACCTAGCTCCGGAGCTCCCTGTGAGATGGGCTGAGGCCTCTCTATGAACCTCTTCTGCTTCCTTCACTCCATCATAGACGTTAATCCCAAGACCACTGCTCAATAAACTTACTCAGCTGGGCATGGTGGCTCATGCCTGTAATCCTAGCACTGTGGGAGGCCAAGGCCGGAGGATCTTTTGAGCTCAGGAGTTCGAGACCAGCCTGAGCAAGAGCGAGAACCCAGCTGTACTAAAAATAGAAAGAAATTAGCTCGACAACTAAAAATATATAGAAAAAATTAGCCGGGCATGGTGGTGTGTGCCTGTAGTCCCAGCTACTTGGGAAGCTGAGGCAGGAGGATTGCTTGAGCCCAGGAGTTTGAGGTTGCTGTGAGCTAAGCTGACGCCATGGTACTCTAGCCCGGGCAACAGTGTGAGGCTCTGTCTCAAAAAAAAAAAAAAAAAAAAGAAGAAGATGAAGAAACTTACTCACCAATCTTTGTCTCAGAGTCCACTTCCCCAGTGAACCTGAATTAAGTCAAGCAACCACTATACGGACAAGGCACTCCTATGAAGCTGGGTGGGAAAAATTCTCCTGTGAAGGGCCAGATAATAAGGGTTTTAGGCTTTGGTGGGCCATATGTTTTCTGTCACATCTACTAAAGTCTGCAATTCTACTGGGAAAGCAGCCATACATAACAAATGGTCATGGCTGTGTTCCAATAAAACTTTATTTTATGGATGCTGAATTTGAATTTTATATAATTTTCATGTCACAAAATACTGTTCTAATTTTTTTTTTTTTGCAACCATTTAAAAATGGAAAAACCATTTCTAGCTCACGGGAGTTCAAAAACAGGCAGCAGGCTACTTTTGGCCAATGGGCCATAGTTTGCCAACCCCTGAGCTAGAGGAAAAGGGCAGAGCAGTGAAGCCTTTGTGAAGCCACCATTCTAGTGAATGAGTTTACAGAATTTGATGTAATGGGACCTTAGGGCTTGTAACCTAATTCTGAGGTTATGAAAGACCCCTTCCTGGACCCAGGTCAAGAGGGCATGGAGAAAAGGAAGAGAAAAAAATGGGAAAAATAAGATTCATCATTTCCTTTGAAGCTTAGTACTACCAAGAAAATCATACACAGCAAAATAAAACTAAATGGTTTAATGTTTACTATGTGGTGTTTTCCATTTAGAAAACTACATCTCCACTGGTAAACAGAAGTAGAAGATTTGAGTGGCTGTTTTGTGGCTGTAGCTGTAGCTAGACAATCATACAAAAATAAAAACACAATTGCAACTTGCTGCAGTTTTAATATTTACAAAGAATATATCTTTCAATGATCTACTGATACAGAATAGATAAGAAATATAAACAAATATTTTTTAAATGTTTTGAACCTGTCTTTCTACCCAAATATAGCAGCCCTCTACAGTCCATTGCCCTTGAGAAGAAACAACTTGGAGAAATTTATTTGGGTAACAAGCATATTTTTAACTCTTTACCCTGAAACCTTTTGGTTTTTTTAGTTTTGCCATAGTGTGTTTCTTTCTTACTTGGCTTATCTTCTTTTTCAGTTTCTATACTCTTTCGAATGAATCATAACCTTTTCTTTTTTGATCATTTTTATTTTTGCTTCACTGCTGTACAAACCTCTCTTTGAAATCATTCCTTATGGCTCCTTTTCCCACATTCCTTCAACATGTGTACTACTATGAGATTTCCCTTTAATTCACACATGACTTTCAGCCGACCTTTACTTCTTAAACTCTTAACACCCCTTCACCACCCCCTCCTGCACATTCTCAGAATCAATGAACAAAGTGTTGCTTTGGGTTTGAGTAAATGAGAGACAGGAATGGAAGCACACTCTCTATGGGTTTACATTGCTATACTGAGAAATATGGAGACTAGGAGTGCTGATTTCAGTTGACGCCAACTGTAATAGGCGGCTAATGACTATATCTTTGGCTTTTGAGGTCTCCAGGTTCTTCTCTCTGGACACTTGAAGACTGATTTGGTCCACACTGGTCATGATGAGTTCAGACGCCAGAATCTGGGTAGGAGAACTGTCATGATACATGGTGTCCATAAAGTACTGTTTATATAACTCCACGACCTTCTGCTCTAGGTACTCATTCAACACTGCATTAGAAATAGGCTTCTGCATTTGCAGGCTGCTTTTCTCTTTGATGCTGGTTATTCTCCAGTAGGATGAATACCGCTGGATAGGTTTTTGGGGAAAGTGGCTGGGCTGAGTGGAAATGGAATCCTCCATAGGCAAAGGAATCTCAGATGACTTTAGCAAAGGGCCATATTCAAAACTGCTTTCAGGGGGAAAATCTGTAGTCACTGAATTAATGGCCATCACCTGGCCCCCAGCAATATGTAGATCGTTGTAATTCTTGCAAATACTTTTGCAGGAAGGTGGAACCAAGTAGGTCTCTCTGCTAGGGTCTCTACATATTTCAACTGCAGCCAAGTTTGGGCTTTCAAACACTGGATTGGTGTTTGTCTGCAGCACTGTGACTCTCTGACTTGTGCTGCGTTGGCTCTCTCTTGAATGCACTGAAGAAATAAACTCGTCAGAGGATTTGCAACTCACGTAGAGACTTCTGACTTGTGTTTCATCCACAGAGGAATAAGAAAGAGCAGCAACAGAATTTGTCTCCTCTTCCCTGTTTCCAGCCACCTGCTCATTATATGATGTACAACTCCAGTGGATGTCATTCCAGTAGGCAAGTCCACTGAGGTATCCTTCTGACAGCATTCTGGAAAGAAAGTTGATGAGTAAAAATGGAGAAAAAGCAGACTGGAATTTTAAAAATTGGCAGTTGCTATAGCAACAAAGTATAGGGAAATGAACGAATTCATTTCATTCATTCACCAAACCATTAGTGATTATGTGCCTGCTGTGTACCAGGACTGTGGCATGTGCTGGAGATTCTGAGATGAAAATGACACAGTCCCATCCTTCAGGAAGTTTCCCACTGTGGGAGGAAATAAACTGGATACAAACAATTCCAGTATTACGTCACTGAGGATCATAACAGTGATAGACACAAAGGAAGTACAGAGGAGGGGCCCCTAACTTAGCCTGCAGCAAAGAGGAAGAAGTCACAGGATGTGTCATAGGGAAAGCAACATTTCAGCTGAATGGCAAAGAGTAAGCAGGAGTTCCAGCCATAGGCACAGAGTTAGAAGAGAACATGGTGGCATGCGCTATTCACCACATACCAAGAAGCTGAGCACCAGCAGAAGTGGCTGTGAAAATAGGCTGGAATTGGATCATGAAGAGCCTTGGGAGTCAGGCATTTGCATTCTGCCCTATAGGAGATGAATAGTGACTGAGAAGTTGCAGATTAGAGAGCAACATGACTAGTGAGTTATGAGAAGAATAATGAGGAAACTTGTGGCAAGTTCTACTGAAAATGAGAGCTGTATCTTACTTATCTTTGTATTTTATCTCTAGGAGCGAGCACAGTTATTTGCATTTTGGAGAGACTCAAAAGAAATTTGTTAATTCGTGGGCCAGTGGCTCACGCCTGTAATCCTAATACTCTGGGCGGCCGAGGAGGAAAGATCGCTTGAGCCCAGGAGTTTGGGACCAGCCTGAGCAAGAGCGAGACTCCATCTCTACTAAAAATAGAAAAAATTAGCTGGTTGTGGTAGGGTTGCACAATAGTCCCAGCTCCTTGGGAGGCTGAGGCAGGAGGATCGCTTGAGCCCAGGAATTTGAGGTTGCTGTGAGGTAGGCTGACCCCACGGCACTTGCTCAGGCAACAAAGCGAGACTCTATCTCAAAAAAAAAAAAAAATCGTTAATTTGTTCATTTGAATTAAATAATTGACAACAATGGCATGGTGTGAAATTAATTCATAATAACATTCAATACATCATGAAGAACTACAAAGCCTCTCCGACCTTTGAGGCCCAGAATGGATTTTTTTCTTTAACCTTCCCATTTCTCACAATATGTCCTGGAAATGTTTCTGTGCCCAACTAATGTGTTTATCTCTACCCTAGTTACTAGGAGCTTTCCTGATTATGGGCTTTCCCTACCCCTGCCTCCCCCTCTCCACCCTCAGCAGTTCTCACTGGAGTCTGGAATGGCTAGAATAGGCTAGAAACCAGCAGCTGCATTTTCTGAAAAAGGAATGCACTGGCATTCCTGGCACTGGGACAACAGGAGAGGAAACTTGGTCTTGGGCCTTGAGGGCCGGGCTTCTAAAACCCAGGACCTGTCACCTTGAGCCTGAAATTGAAAAGTCAAATCAGAAAAGAAGGATTATTTTTTAACCATACATAAAGGTCCTTTCTTAAATTTAAATTTTAGCATCTTTTTTACATTCATGTAGTTATTATTTCTCAGGTAAATTTGTTTCTCCTTTTTTTTAATTGTATAAGGGTAATATTGTAAATGTTTATTTTTCTTTTTTGAAACTATTCCAGATTTATTTAGCAAATGTATCTATTATTTAAATATTATTTAAATATTTATTATATTCTAGGCTACAAAGCTAAAGGTCTTCAGCAAATCTGTGCTTAAAAAAGGCTTTCTAAGTGCAGTTCTGCCTTCAACAAACCTAACATCCAGGTGAAAAGGCAAATCTTTTTTTTTTTTTTTTTTTTTTTTTTTTAGAGACGGGGTCTTGCTCTTGCTCAGGCTGGTTTCGAACTCCTGACCTTGAGCAATCTGCCCGCCTCGGCCTCCCAGAGAGCTAGGATTACAGGCGTGAGCCACCGTGCCCGGCCAAAAAAGGCAAATCTTGCATACATGAGAAGGTCATAATGAACAGAGCAAAATGAGTTAATCATAAAGGCCTAATAGTGATGCAGTTACTTCCTGACTCCCCTTAACCTAGCCCTACCCAGGCTGTACCTATGGCATTCCACCTTTAAAGCTTCAGAATATCATCATGGAAAATTAGGGGGAAATGAACTATGGACTTTTGAGTTTCTAAATAGGTTTTAGAAATGATAGTTTCTAAAACGATAGGCAGAAATGACAGTTTCGGAGAAATGACTTTTGAGATTCCATAACCTGAGCTTTTATACCTCAGAATTTAGAACTGGGAGAGACTTAAGACATAAAATTGATGCATCAACAATTGACTCAAGCGTGCTGAGTCCCCTGTGCAGGGAAACAGTATTGTTTCAGAAAGATTTGGGAGCCAAGAGTAGGCAAGGTCACAAAATTCTCTCATGTCCCCATCGTGCAGAGGCAGGAGGACAGACAGCCACATGGATGGACAGGCCTGAGCCTGCCTCATCAAGTCTGCTCACACACCAGCATGCTGCTGAGAGCCTGCAAACCTGGACATCTAGAGTTGGGATGGAAAGATTGTAGACATGATCTCCACAGACTACTCACCAGGGGCCACATGAATGCTGAGTGGTTGCCATGGATACTAGTGTGACTACATGATGACAATCAAAGCTATCCCCCACCCCCCCATCCACTCTGATCCCCAGCTGACCCTATGGTCCTATATAAGCAGCCCAGAACTTAGAGGCAAACCTAAGGAGGAGGGAGGCTTAAAGTGACTGAGGACATCCCAATTGACACAGTGAGTACTCTCCCACTACTCAGGAGAATGTGAGCTCAAAAGAGAGATCAAATTGGCTTAGAAAAAAACAAAGATTTCCAGTAAAGATAGCAGAATAAGCATATACATGTATTTTTTCTCCCTCCCTGAACTTCACTAAAACAACAGTAAATGATTTTTTTAAAAGATATAACCCACAAGAAAAGGGAGAACAGGAGAACAGACAAGGGCAATAACATTTTAGAAGCTGGAAAGCAAGAGATTGAGGATTAATGACTTAGGAGACCTGCGGAAACGGAATTTTACAAGAGTCATGGGAAAAGCCAAGAGCCAATCAGATTTAAATTCCTCCAAATGTTGAGAAATTGGTAGCACCACCTAGCCTTTGGGAGTAAAGGTAAAGAGGGTACTAAAATAAGAAAGATTGAAAACCCACCTAAGTGGACACATAGGTACTACAGTAATAGGGTATTGGGCAGGTGGGAGGGGGGAGGGAGGCGGGTATATACATATATAATGAGTGAGATGTGCACCATCTGGGGGATGGTCATGATGGAGACTCAGACTTGTGGGGGGAGGGGGGGAAATGGGCATTTATTGAAACCTTAAAATCTGTACCCCCATAATATGCCGAAATAAAAAAAAATAATGAAAAAAAAGAAAGATTGAAAACCTACTTAAAAGGCAGTCAGAAACCCAGATCCTCTCCCTCATGCCGTGCTCGACCTCAAGGAAAATTTAAGATCAAGTCTCTGAAGCATAAACTACAGGATCTCTGGACTAGGGGATACCAGTTGAGGGCAGAACTACTAAACCTATAATAAATTAAACAAACATGAGCATATAGGTGCTAAGATCCATGACCTCTCCCCTTACTCAGCTCCCAGAATGCTGGCAAGAGGCGCATTCACCTTCCAGGCAGGATATTGGAAAGACTGTTCTAGGGAATCTGACTAGCCTGAAAAGCAGAGCAGCTGACATCAGAGGTTTCCCAACTCAACTGGGCAACCAGATCACCCTTCATTCAAGCTCACAATCAATAAACCCCATTGAGCTTTTTGGATCCCTCTCCTTAAATATCAATAGAATTTTGAAGCATCTGAGGAAAGGTCTGATATGAGAGAGACCAAAATGGCCACTTGGAGGAAACAAACTTGTGGGGGGAGTTCTACCATTAATATTCCATTCCCAAAGGGATATTAAGGGATAATATCACAATCTTGAATTATGAATGAGATGCTATAAAAAGAAGTATCCTGAAGCTCTTGGAAATTAAAAATGTTAATTTTAAAACTCAATAGAAGGATTGGAAAGTAAAATTGAGGCAAATTCTCATTCTGAAAGCAGAACAAAAATATAAGATGGGAAATAGTAGTAAAAAAAAA
Organism: Microcebus murinus; assembly: GCF_040939455.1. Classification (NCBI taxonomy): domain Eukaryota; kingdom Metazoa; phylum Chordata; class Mammalia; order Primates; family Cheirogaleidae; genus Microcebus; species Microcebus murinus. The sequence goes on from NC_134136.1 coordinate 105,083,724, forward strand.
AAAAAAAAAGCAAAATTAGAAAACCAGTCCAGGATATCCATTATCTGAGTAATAGAAGGTTCAGAAGGAGATAACAGAGAAAATAGGGGAGAAATTCAAAGATGTAATTCAAGAGTATTTCCCATAATAAAAGGACATGAGTTCCCAAAATAATGGGCAAAAACAGACCTATACCTCCTCTCATTATTGTGAAATGGTAGAACACTTGGGACAAAGAGAGGATCCTGTAAGTTTCCAGAAGGAAAAAAGAAGTCACAAAAAAGACTAAGAACCAGAAGCCTCAGACTCTCAACAGCAACATGAGAAGCAGGCTGGGCGCGGTGGCTCAAGCCTGCAATCCTAGCACTCTGGAAGGCCAAGGCAGGGGGATTGTTTGAGCTCAGGAGTTCAAGACCAGCCTGAGCAACAGCGAGACCCTATCTCTACTAAAAAAAATAGAAATTAGCTGTACAACAAAAAAGTACTACATATATATATATATATATATATATATAGCCAGGCATGATGGCACATGCCTGTAAGTCCCAGCTACTTGAGAGGCTGAGGCAGGAGGATTGCTTGAGCCCAGGAGTTTGAGGTTGCTGTGAGCTAGGCTGACACCACGGCACTCTAGCCAGGGCAACAGAGTGAGACTCTGTATCAAAAAAAATAAATAAATAAAAAAACATGAGAAGCAATAAGACAATAAAAACAATGTCTAAAAATTTAAATGAAAGTTATTTTCAACCTAGAATTTTATGACCAAATTATCCATTAAGTATGAGGGTATGCTACAGATATTTTTTTGGTCACAAATCTCAAAAACCCATTTCCTAAGCACGTTTCTCAGGAAGTCAATGGATGGGCGCTCCTCTGAAAATAGTAAGTAAATCAATAAAGCACAGACAGCCGGCACCGCGGCTTAGCTGGTTAATGTGCCTGTCTAATAATAAAGCACAGGCAAGGGATACAGGAAACAGGAAATCCAGCAGAGGAGAGACATAAAGGAGACCATAGACCGGGTTAGTCTGAATCCCTACTCTGGCCCCCACCCCCTTCAGTTGCACCTCTCTAAACAGGATGAGGAGTTCTAGAGGCCAACAAGATAGAACCCACCCAGCCTCTATACTGCTGCCTTCTAAACCACATTCCTGGTACTCAGGACCTCGGAATTCTCTGCTCAAATTGCCCAGACCCAATTGCAGAGTCTGCCCAGGGTTTTCTCCAAATCCATCATGACTAGGGCAGACTTAGAGACTGAACATGCACACACTCCTAGGCCCCAAAGGTGATGAAAAGGTAGTTTTTTTTACTGGGACTGTGCCCAGATCGTGGGTGTATGGGCTAAATGTAAAGGGTATCCAGGACTAGGAAGAGAAGATGAATACTGAGGCTCTTCAGGCCCAGGAAGTGTCAGAGGGAGTCCTACCCATGGATGATAGTAAAAGGACATTCCAGGATGAAAGCTGTGTAACAAGCTCAAAAGGCAAGCAGGGTGATTTGAACAGATCACAAGGCTTCTGAAGCTAATGATAAAATTGAAGAGAGCTTAATAAGTCTGACCATCATGAAATAAAATTCATATAATTGACTATCAACTTTGGGGGTAAGTTAGAAAAAGCTAAGCAAATTAAAAATCTAGACCAGCACTGTCCAATAGAACTTTCTGGGATGATGGAATGATCTATATCTATGCTGCCCAAAATGGTAGGCAATAGCCACTTGAAATATGGCTCAATGCAATTAAAATTTTAATTTAATTTAATCTAAATTAATTTAAATTGTCACATGATTACTCTATTGGACAGCACAGACTTTAAAAGATATTGAAGGTGATAATATAAAATTTTTAAGTATTAAAGACTGCTAATTATAATTGCAATTTAAAGTTCACTGATCACTGTCATAGCAGTAATTCTAGAGTAACATCTGAGTAAATAACTCATTTCTGTATCTCCTTCAAGAGGTGTCGGAAAGAAGGTACCAAAAGATGATAAACCCAGAGCATAAACTGTTAGATCTTTCGTAAAGAAATGGGACTAGAACACTTACTTGAGACTCTTTTTGGTTTCACTATTTTGAAACAGACATGATATAGAACTTCCTTTTTTTCTGTTTCTATTTGGAGAAGTCTAGAATGCCTGTGTGAATAGTTCAAAGAAAAAATTTTAAGATATTTTTGTTTTAATAGTGTGGTTTCCTAGGTCATCTCTGAGATGACAAAAGTGCTATCCAATAGAACTTTCTGGGTTGATGAAAATGTTCAATATCTGTGCTAATATGGTAGCCAATAGCCACTTAAAATATGACTAGTGTGATTGAATGTTTAATTTAATTTAAATAATCATACCACAGATCTAGACAATTATCAACTCCAATTCATGATTTTTAAAAAAGTTGTGCAGCAAACAAACAAAAAGCCCATGGTTTACTACATGGTTGGGCTTAAATAGCGTTGGCATAGTCATGATAATATATAAAGCACTGAAAATGGATCTAACCAAATTATCAATACAATATAACCACAGGTAACCATAAAGTCAGTAAACAAAAATAAACTGCTACTTATCATGTAAAATATCATGTATGTGTAAAATACTATTTTGTCATGTATAGTACTGTAAGACCAATAAAAATTGTCCTAGACATTTGCCTGTGTGTCCAGACTAGGTGGCCATGCCACACAGTTAGAAAAAGGAGACAAAGTTGTATATACTTGGCAAAGCCAGGGAAAGAAAGAGACCTAAATCCTCCTCTTCATGGTGACACATTAATAAATGTGTCCCCAAACTGAAAACATCAAAAATTGCAATACAAGCATGCGATTTAAAGAAAGGTGATATATATTAAGTAATTAAAGGAGATAAAATAGTTGCTTCTAGAGAAGGGGTGCTGGGACACCTGTTTCTCATCACAAACTTCTCAGAATTATTTTGACCTAAATTATGTGCAAGTATAGCTGTGATTAAATTTTTAATTAAAATAAAAACTAAAAATAAATATTTTAAAGTAACTAAGTGGGGTAGGGGAAAGAAGGTGGTGTTTCCTGTACACCTGTTTGTGGTTAAAGATCTTGCATATTCTTTTTTTTTTTTCCTTCACTAAGATAATAGGGAATGCAGAGATCTTGCATATTCTAAGGGTGAAGGAAGAAGAGAGAGACAGAGATGACAGTGTCCAAGTTATCTCTTTATTTGGCCCTACAGAACAGGAAGGATTTGAACAGGCAGTGAGAAGAGGGAAAGCATTGCAGACAGAGAAGGGCAACAAAAGTGTGGAGATCTGTGTCATCATTCTCATCGGGTGACAGGCACCAGTCTAAATGGGGTGCAAGCATTGTCTCTCAGTCATACTCACGTCAGAACCTTATCTGAAATGTCCCAATTTGCAGAATCCCCCTTTATGACCCCTTGTCCCCATTCAGACATACCCCAAATCTCCCAGTGTTTAACCTGTTTCTCTTCACATTAAACAGTCAGCCCTAATAGAGTCTTCTTTCATTATACAGATGAAAGAAGATGAGGTTTATAAATATACCAGATAATCTCCACAACAATGAAGGAAGAGGGTCTAGGATTTTGTTTTGAGTACAGTAATGATCCTTTTCCCTATTTGTCATCTACTGAGAGGTTTGTTGGTATCTTAATTCTAGTGTAATGACAATTCTACCATTCTTTTTTTTTTTTTTTTTTGACACAGAGTTTCGCTTTGTTGCCCAGGCTAGACTGAGTGCCGTGGCATCAGCCTAGCTCACAGCAACCTCAAACTCCTGGGCTCAAGCAATCCTGCTGCCTCAGCCTTCCAAGTAGCTGGGACTACAAGCATGCACCACCATGCCCGGCTAATTTTTTCTATATATATTTTAGTTGGCCAATTAATTTCTTTCTATTTATAGTAGAGATGGGGATCTCGCTCTTGCTCAGGCTGGTTTCGAACTCCTGACCTCCAGCAATCCGCCCGCCTCGGCCTCCCAGAGTGCTAGGATTACAGGCATGAGCCACCGCGCCCAGCCAGAATCCTACCATTCTGATGTGTGGAGCTCAAGGCAGAGCAGTAAAGTGGTGGGTCCAATGATGAAAAAGCAGAAAATACACCATAGTGTTAAGCACTAGATACATCCCTGGCAAAAGGAAAAGATTCCTGTGAGGAAAGAGTGGGAGGTAAGGTCAGGTCAGGGAGGTAAGTTGGGACATGTAAGGCTGAGAACATTCGATTTACCCTGCAGGCAGTACAAAGCTCTGGCAAGTAATGAAACTGATTCATAGTATGATGTAATCTAGCAGTAAAGTGCAAGATGAATTTCAGCAGGCTAGGATTGGAGTTATGGACTCAAATTAGGAGGCTGCTGGATTTATCCCAGTCGGAGACAACTGGGACAGGAACCAGGAGAGAGGTAGCAGAAAAGGAAGAGAAAGGATGAGTCTGAGCGACCAAGACTTCCAGACATGGAAATGAAGGAGACTGAGATGTCAAAAATAACTCTGAGTCTGTGTACGTGGAGAAATGGCTCCAGACCAAAATGGGGCAGTAAGGAAGAGGAGGAGGAGCTGGGAAGGAAGCAATGAACAGGTTTCACTTAGCACCTCTTGAGCCTTACATGAGATAGACTGGGTGCAAGTGTCTAATTGCCCATTGGAGATTCAGGCAGGGAGCTCATTAGAGAAGTTAATTAAAATCAACAGTGAAATCATCTTCCACGTGTAGGTAGTAGGAATTTATTAATATATTGTGGGCTTGAGGAGCTTGCAAGTGTTTGTGATAACTGCTGTGGGGAGCCCGCCTGGAACAGTACAAGGAGGACAGAGCTGCAACAAAGGACTGCAGCATCACATAGCTTTGTAAAGACTACAAGAGCTTCGAATGTACTGAACAGGTCACATTCTTAAAAATCTATATTTGAAGATAAAATTTAGTTATGTGGCCGGGTGTGGTGGCTCATGACTATAATCCTAGCACTCTGGGAGGCCGAGGTGGGTGGATTGCTCAAGGTCAGGAGTTCAAAACCAGCCTGAGCAAGAGCGAGACCCCCGTCTCTACTATAAATAGAAAGAAATTAGTTGGCCAACTAATATATATAGAAAAAATGAGCCGGGCATGGTGGTGCATGCCTGTAGTCCCAGCTACTCAGGAGGCTGAGGCAGCAGGATTGCTTGAGCCCAGGAGTTTGAGGTTGCTGTGAGCTAGGCTGACGCCATGGCACTCACTCTAGCCTGGGCAACAAAGCGAGACTCTGTCTCATAAAAAACCAAAAAAAAATTTAGTTATGTGTTAAGACTCACTAAGGAGATATATATATATGTATATGTATATAGATACATATATATAAATGAGAGAGAGAGAGTTAGGAGAGAGAGAGAGAGAGAGAGAGAGAGAGAGAGACCTAGTAGTTAAGAATCCAGAATTCTAGTTCTGATCTTGTTACTAGCTGTGGTTTTAGTCTAGTTATTGCCAAGTCTATAAAATAGCTACCATAGTACTAGTTACAAACTAGATACCATTCTAAACACTTTTTACATACTAATTCAATTAATCTTCACAAAGAAGTCTAAGATGTAGGTGCTGTTAGTCTCATTTTATAGATGACAAAATTGAGTAATGTGCCAAAGTCACCAAGCATTCTAACACCAGCAGTCAGAAAACAGAGCCAAAGTTCATGTTGCTTAACCTCTCAGAGATTCAACTTCTCATCTATAAATTGAGAATGTGGCACTAAATTATCTCTAGAGTACTGTCAAACTTTAACATTGCGTGAGATAAGTTAAGTTAGCATTACTCAGAATCAAAATTAGTTTCTGAAAATTAGCAGCAGAGGGCAGCAGAGAGCATGCTAAGGAGGCTTTTGAAAAGATTTTTCTAAAGCTATGCAGAGTAATAATGCATAAAACTTATGAACAAAAATTATACATATACTAATGTATTTAATCTTCATAATGCATTTAATCTCCTAACTTGGGTACTTAACTTCAATCTCACCATGCTGAAAATCATCTTGCACTTTAATGCACTTTAAAGGGCCTATTACTGTACCTTTTAATGCACCACTAGAATAATAACAGTATTGTACACCACGATATCCTAAAATTTTAAAACATAATAATAAAGAAAATTTAATTGGATTTATTTTGATTAATTGTTGGTATTGTTTCTTAATAATTTTCTATTATATATGAAATCCTAATAAGACCACTGGATCTCTTCAAGGCTGTTACAAAAGGTATACTTCAGATGTTAACATGTTTATTCTACTTAATTTCATCTGAGACATTAAAACTTAACCCAATGGATTACTTTAATTTTTCAAAGATATTTTATCATCTTGATTTTTGTTTTTCATCTTAGAGAAGATATGCAAAGAGATTTTATACACACACATGACTGGTTAAGTGTCATGACTGGTTAAGTGTGAAGGAAAAGACACTTGAGGACATTTGCAGATGAGATGTTCTGGGCAAATTTAGGCTACATTAATCATTACCAGACAGAGGAGTACCAAAATCAACCTTATGTGCAAATTCACAACTTAGAAATATGTGCTAAAGTGCAATGCCTTGTTAAATCATTTACTTGGTTTTCAGGAAAAACTGCAATATAAATTCTTTTTAGACTAGCATTTACATAGTTTCTCATAAAACAGTTGTTATATCTGTACATAAACACTTTTTTCAAATTATTTATTTATTTTTGAGACAGAGTCTCACTCTGTTGCCCTGAGTAGAGTGCTGTGGCATCAACCCAGCTCACAGCAATCTCAAACTCCTGGGCTCAAGTGATCTTCCTGTCTTAGCCTCTCGAGTAGCTGGGACTACAGGCATGAGCCACTGCGCCCAGCCTCAAATTTATTTTTTAATTGACAGATAAAATAGTATTATTTGTCATGTATAACATGATGTTTTTAATTATATATGAATTGTGGAATGACTAAAACTAGCTAATTAACATGGGCATCACCTCACATAGTTATTTTTGTGGTGAGATCACTTAACAACCAGTCTTTCAGTGTTTTTCGAGAATACAACATATTATCATCATCATCAACTACAGTCACCATGCTGTATAATTGATCTCTTGAACTTATTCCTCCTATCTAATTTTAATTTTGTCTCATGGACAAAGGACACACTTTTAATTTACACCTAAACAACACAAGCATGGAGTCAAAGAGAAACAATAAAGCAGGAATAACTTAATAACAGGGAACATCTGGAAGAACCTAAGTTAGGGATCGGCAAACTTTTTCTATAAAGAGCCAGATAGTAAATATTTTAGGCTTTGCAAATCATACAGAATCTGTTGCAATCCCACCATCATGGCAAAATAAATAAATAAATAAATAAGCAGCCATAGACAATATGTAAACAAATGGCTGTGGCCATGTTCCAACAAAACTTTACAAAAACAGGCAGGGGACCAATTTGGTCCTGGGCCATGGTTTGCCTACCCTTGACGTGTGTCAAAAAGCAGATGCAATAAATTGGATAGGGCATCATAATAACAACAACTGTGTGTTGGATGCTTTCCGTACATTACTCCTAATCTTCCAAAAGCACTGCACATTAGGTATTATCATAATCTCGTTTTCCAAATAAGAAAACTGAGTTTCAGACAAAGTCACAGAGCTACTAAGTACTAGAGGTGAGATTCAAGGCCAAGTTTACAAACTCCAAAGTGTGTGTTCTGTTTTTTTGTTTTTGTTTTTTTTGAGACAGAGTCTTACTCTGTTGCCCAGGCTAGAGCGTCATGGTGTCAGCCTAGCTCACAGCAACCTCAAACTCCTAGGCTCAAGAGATCAGCCTCCCGAGTAGCTGGGACTACAGGCATGCGCCACCATGACCGGCTAACTTTTTCTATATGTTTTTAGTTGGCCAATTAATTTGTTTCTATTTTTAGTAGAGATGGGGGTCTCACTCTTGCTCAGGCTGGTTTTGAACTCCTGACTGTGAGTGATCCACCCACCTCAGCCTCCCAGAGTGCTAGGGTTACAGGCATGAGCCACCGCACCCCGCCTGTGTTCTGTTCTTAGAACACGTCACACTCCTGCACAGCTGAGAGCACTTAATATCAATATCAATTTTTGTCATGACAACAAGCCATTCGTCCTTCCAGGAAAGGGGCATCAGCCCTGATGCCATGTAATAACA